>NW_018243565.1:0-483 GCF_001263595.1 Phalaenopsis equestris | reverse complement strand
CACCCCCCCGCCCCAGTCCAACGAGCACTTCACTTCGCTCTGACTGGCCGCCTCGGCCCGACGAGTATTTCACTTTACTTCGTCCGACCACCCCAGCCCAGAGAGCATTTCACTTTGTCTGGCTGCCCCAGCTTGACGGGCATCCCACTTCATTTCAATCGGCTTCCTTGAGCTGGTTGGCGTGACACTTTGGCTCGACCGGATTCCTCGACCCAGTCGACCACCTACTTGCACAACCATATTGTCTTGCATGTGTGTTTGCATTTTTGCATATTGTAGCGCATATGTATGAATAAATTATTGCATCCCGTCTTGCATCTGTATGTCTGTATGATTATGATCATATGCCTGAGTTGCACATTTCCCTAGTGTCGCACCCATCACGGCATGTCCATCTTATTCGGGACCCTGCCGCCATGTCATGCCCATTCTGTCAGGTCACTACTCTATCATCATACCTCCTGGGGCCGCTGCCATCATGCC
>NW_018243564.1:0-8509 GCF_001263595.1 Phalaenopsis equestris | reverse complement strand
TTTTGAATCATATATAAATTTCTTTAATTGTGTATATTTTATATCAGGTGCTAAAATATCACTTACAATATAATTTACTAGATTGGCATACCACAATACATTCGTTTCATCAATAGTATACAATTTTTCATCAGGCTCTAAAATTTCATTTGTAAAATTAGTTGATATTTCTCTTTCTAGTCTAGATAAATGATCATCTATTTGATTTTCATTTCCCTTTCTATCAACTACAGTAAAATCTAACTCTTGCAATAGAAGTATCCATCTAATTAATCTTGGTTTAGCATCCTTCTTTTGCATCAAGTATTTAATAGCAGAATGATTTGTATGCACTATACATTTAGTTCCAATTAAGTAAGATCTAAATTTATCAAAGGCATAAACAATAACGAGTAACTCTCTTTCCGTAGTGGTTTAGTTAATTTGAGCATCATTTAGAGTTTTACTAGCATAATATATCACTTTAAAAACTTTGTTCTGCCTTTGTCCTAAAACAACCCCAATATCATAGTCACTAGCATCACACATTATTTCTAATGGTTTCTCTAAATCTGGTGAAATGATATCTGTGCAGTGACTAATTTTTTTTTAATAATTTGAAAGCTTTTAGGCACTCTTTTTCAAAATAAAAATTACATCTATTTCAAGTAAATGGCATAGAGGTTTAGCAATTTTTGAGAATAGAAAAATTTTTTATGTAACGCCTGTAGAAACCAACATGTCCTAAAAAGCTTCTTACCTCTTTAACATTAGTCAGAGGTGGTCATTTTTCAATAACATGAATTTTTTCAAGATCTACTTCCATGTCATTTTCAGAAATTTTATGCCCAAGTACAATTCCTCCTGCAACCATAAATTGACATTTTTCCCAATTAATAATAGGTTGATTTTTTCACATCCTTCCAGAACTTTTTCTAAATTATTTAAACATAACTCAAACGAAGTTCCAAATACAGAAAAAACATCCATAAACACTTCTATTCTTCATTGAGTAAATTGCTAAAGATTGACAACATACTTTGTTGAAATGTTGCAGGAGCATTGCATAGTCCAAAAGGCATTCAACAAAAAGCAAAGGTTCCATATGAACTAGTAAATGTTGTCTTCTCTTGATCCTCTGGAGCAATTAGAATTTGGTGATAACCGGTATATCCATCTAAAAGGCAATAGTATTTGTTCCCAGCCAATCTATCCAACATTTGCTCTAAAAAAGGTAAAGGAAAGTGATCTTTTCTGGTGGCTATGTTTAATTTTCTATAGTCAATTCTAATTCTCCAACCAGTAACTTATTTAATTATGAAATGGAATATATAATTACAACATCTAACCATTTTAAAATTTCTTTTTTAACAACTTCTTTTATTATTGGGTTTAATCTCCTATGAGGATCAGCTTTAGGTTCATATTGTTCATCTAATAGAATTCTATGCATACAAATAAAAGGACTAATTCCTTTGATATCTGCTAAAGCCCATCCAAAAGCATTTTTATATTTTCTTAACATCTCTATTAATTTTTGTTCTTGAATTTCTGTTAATTCAAAATAACAAGCAATGTAGATGACTCTCCTAAAAACACATATTTTAAATGGGCAGGTAATATTTTCAGTTCAAGTTCAGGTGGTTCAATACTTGAAGGAATAAGATTTGTTTTATCATATTCCAACAAGTTTAAAGTTACAAATTTGCCCTGAATATAATCGAAATCTTATTCTTTTATTTCATCCTTATTTTCAAAAAGCTCTCCTTGCTTTAATTTTTCTTCAAACTCATTCTTGAATTCCTCATTGCTTAGATAATCAGTTACTTTCATCCTAAAACATTCATTATCTTTTTCTATTTTTAGGATATTTCATAGCTTTTGCAATATTAAATGTTGCTTCTTGTTCATTAACTCTCATTATTAATTCTTCTTTTTGCTCATTTATTACAGCTCTCCCTGTTGCAAGAAATGGTCTCCCAAAAATAATAGGGATTTTTTTATCTTCCTCCATATCCAATACTATAAAGTCTATAGGAAAAATAAATTTATTCATTTTTACTAATACATCCTCTATAACTTCTTTTGGGTAAGTTATGGATCGATCAACTAACTAAAGAGTTATAATAGTAGGGGAAATTTCTTCCAAATCTAATGTTTAAAGATCGATAAAGGCATAAGATTGATACTCGCTGCTAAATCACATAAAGCTTTTCCAAAAAACTTTTCACCAATAGTACAAGATATAGTAAGACTACAAGATCTTTTAATTTTTTAAGAAGATTTTTTTGAATAATAGCACTACACTCTTCACTGAGTGCAACAGTCTTATGACCTGTAAACTTCCTTTTCTTGTTTAGTATATTCTTTATAAATTTCACATAATTTGGCATTTGTTCTAAAGCTTCAACAAAAGGAACGTTTATCGTTAACTTCTTAAGGATTTCCAAAAATTTTGTAATTTGTTTATCTTTATTCTTCTGCTTTAGTCTTTGAGGAAACGAAGGTAATGATTTTTCTAAGGGCCTTATGTTTGTTCAATTTCATTTTGGTCTCTTTCCATCTTCCTTCTCTTCATCAACTTCAATTTCTCTTTCGATCCTTGTTTTAACTTCTTTTTCACTTCATGATTGAATATCTTAATTTGCTCCTTATTTTGATCTTTTGGATTTACTTCCAACGTACTCGAAAGAATTCCAGAAGGTCTGCAACTGAGTGCAGTAGCAATATGTCCTATTTGATATTCAATATTTTTAATATCAGCCCTTTGATTCTGTATTTGATTTCTCATGTTTAACATTACTTCTTCCATCAACAACTTCTTTCCCTTAACTTGTGGGTTAGGATTAGAGTTAAATCCTTGAGGATAATAAGGTCGATAAATAGAATTTCCTTGGTTCAAATTTTTCCATCTAAATAAAAGGATTCACCGAATTTTTATAATTATTCCAACTAAATTTAGGGTTATTTTTCCATCCAGGATTATAAAAGTTAGAATAGGGGTTGTTATTTTGATTATTTATAGCATTTAAAGTTTCATAAGATGATTGAGTATCAATGATCTGCCTTAGTGAATTTTCATGTAATACTGAGGGTATTTAAGAATAATTCACTCCTATTTGATCAATATTTTTCGAAACAGCAGCAATTTGAGATGCTATTTGAGATACTAAAATAGACATTGCATCAGAATCATGAATACTTGCTACTTTCTTAGGATTTACCCTTTCAGAGGACCATTAAAAATTGTTAGTAGTCATTTCTTCGATTAAAAAGTATGCTTCATCAAAAGGTTTTGACAGTAGTGATCCACCTGCAACAGCATATATAAGAGATCTAAGTGATCCTACTAATTCATTATAAAATGTTTGAATTATTAACCAATCTGGTAGAGCATGGTGTGGACATTTTCTAAGAAGATCTTTAAATCTTTCCCAAGCTTCATATGTTGATTATCCTTCAAACTGACAAAAAAGATGTAATTTCATTTCTAAGCTTAGCAGTATACGAGGGTAAGAAATATTTAGCTAAGAATTTTTATGATAGTTCTCCCAAGTTCTTATAGATCGTAAGTGCTAATATATTTAACCAAGCTTTGGCTTTATCCCTTAATGAAAAAGGAAAAAATGAAAAAAGAAAAAGTCTAAGCCTAACAACATCATTAGACACTCCGTCATATTTAAAAGTAGCACAAATTTTGAGAGAACTAACAAGATCTAAGTTTGGATCTTCAGTAGGTGTTCCTCCAAACTGATTATTTTGTATCATTGGGATAATAACAGGTTTAAGCTCAAATGAATTAGTAGCAACATCGGGATTTTGAATAGTCAAGTGAAGTTCATCTACTGTCAGATTAGCATAATCTTTTAAAGGTCTTTGTCGATTTTCATTTATTTGATTATCTATGTTATTCACAATTTTGTTTAAGTTTTTAATTTCTTTTTTTTGTTTTCAAATTTTTCTAACAGTACGTTCAAATTCTGAATCGTAAGGTACTGAACCTTCAGATCCAATATTTTGCATAAACAAATATAATAAGCAAGGAAAAATTTCTTAAAAATACTCTTAAATAAATAGTTATTTATTTTTTATTTTATATATATATATATATATATATACACACACACAAACACTCAAAAATTTCTTGACTTTGATGCCTTGATTCTTTAGGAGACTCATGTAGATGTTCCCCTAAACCCATTGGCCGTAGGCTAGGGTTTAGCTAAGACCAGTACATAGAAAACCCAAATGGGGTTTCCATTAGTTCATGACTTATTTATGGTGGTTGGCTAACAAATTCTACCAAAAATACTCAACTTGGCCTTTTTTCCACTAAACTCCCCCAAATTACTTAAGTACCCTTGAAACCCTAAATTTGGCCAAAATTCCTAAATTTACCCAAAATACAAAAATTTGTTCAAAAATCATTTCAAACCTTTTAAAAACATTCAAATTACCCAAAATCACCAAAAAAATTCCAAATTACCAAAATGCCCCTTCTTAGCCCAAAATTCCAAAAATTCCAAAAAATTCAAAAAAAATCCCAAAACATTCCAAATATTCCCAATTTCATTTTTCATAACTACAACAAGACCCAATTCAATCTTTTTGACCATTTTGACCAAACCCCCAAATTGCCTTTAGAGGCGCAATTTCCCTAAATTCACTTCAGATGTCTATCAATTTAGTGTCAATTTGCCTCAATTTCAATTTTAAACTCAAATTAACCTTTCATATGACCAATCTAAACCAAATTAAAGTTTAATTGGCTCATGCTTTGAGCTTAATTTTAATCTAAGGCAAACCCCCAATTTTGACCACATGACCTAATCTCACAAAATTGAACCCATAGCCCACTTAATTTGCCACAATTTATGTTGAAAACTCTTCATAACACTCCCATACATCAAACTTGATCTTTAATTGGCCTTGTTGAAGCCTTAATTTCATTTAATTTTGACCTAAGTACAAAAGCCTCAAATTTACCCCAAATTGGCTATACCCCAAAATTAGCACCCAATTTATGTTGAAAACTCTTCATGACATTCCTATTGAGCATTTTCAACATTAAATTTGAACTTAGACCAAGCCTAGCCCAATCTAGACCCAAGTCTAGCCCAACATGCCCAAAGTGATCAAAATTCCAAAGTCCTTCAAAATGAATCCCTAATTGAACTCAAAATCATTTCAATCCTTCATCTACATATTTTTTATCAATCAATTGGGCTCAAGGTCATGGATACTCTAACCCAATCCCATATTAAGCCAAATTGACCCACATGGACCCCTTCACCAAAAATTGACTCAATCAAGCCAGATTGGTCAAGCAAAGACCACCACAGCCACTAAGCCCTTCCTTTTCTCCCTTTTGATGGGGCTAACCCATATAAAAACCACCAAGCCAAGATATGGACCAATGGGTACCTAAATTAAGTGATTTTTGCACATATTTAAGCCTTTAGCAAAAAATAATTTTCCATCATTGCTTGCATATGGGGATAAATAATAATTAAGCACCCCCTAGCCACCCAAGAGGTGACTGATCACTGGCCAGCCACCACCAGGGTCACCGAAAAATACCAACTTGAGGAGGCCTAAGGTGGTTAAACACCCAATTGAGCCTATCCAAATTGTCCCAATCCTATTGGAGGATTGAGGTCTTCTGCCTTCCACCTAAGCAATTTGGCTGACCCACTGGCTAGTCCAATTGAAGCCCCATAGCTCCCCTATTTAGACAGCCATCCCCCATGGCTAGAGAAGCTGCCGAAACCAACCTCAGAAAAGCTCTGTTCAATTTCCTCCAAACTTCACACACAATATAAAGAAGCTCAGCTCCACTGTCCTATGGCCCTAACTTTCCCTGTGCAACCTAATTTTAAACTTAAAAATTAGTATAGAAACAGGACATTCCTTAAAACTCCACTAAAATCAAATTAAACTCACCCACAACATCCTTACATTGAGAGAGGAAGTTCCTCCATCAAAACCCCTTTACCAGACCACCCTAACCCTGACTTTGATCAACACCCGAAATCTACTTTGATCGATTTCATACTGGGACCCAAAGAGAACTCAAATTGTTACTTGAAGGAGCTTTGTGAAGTCCACACGAAGAATTAGAAGCAATCCAATGGAGGCCTCGCCTCTTGGACTAAGGTACTGGATCTTCCCCCTCTCCCAAGCTTAAATCTACTCTCCATGCTTATCTACTTGATTCCATAGCATGTTAGCCGTATGAATGTGTTCCTTTAGGCTAGATGCATCTTTAGAAACAAACCTCACTCAATTTGGTTGAGTACAAACTGAGAAATTGGGGTTAGAAGGTGGACAGTTCTCAGTGCACCCCAGTTGGGGATGAAGACCCTCAGCTGTCGGATCGCGCGGTTTGTGGACAGATGGATCATATGATGTTGGACGACGTTACTGTCCGTGAATGCACCACCATCCAGGTGAAACATGCCGAATCAAAGCTTGACACGTGGCTCGTTTGCACTGCTGAGGTTCACGTGGTTAAGTAGAAAAATAAGACATTTTAGGATTTATTTAATTCCCTAAAACTTCAAAAATCTGTTTCTTGGTGTAGAAAAATAAAAAAATTAAAATAAAAATACCCTTGTGCTCATTGAACAAAAAAGAACAATGTGGAAATAGTTTTAAGTTTATTTGATACATATTTAATTATTAATTAATTAAATACTATTTTAAGTCTTTTAATTCTCCATGCAAGTAAACATTTCACCATGGCTTGATATTTTGGCATGTTGTTACCTCTATCATGGGGAACATTCTTTGATTTTTTCAAAGTCAGAGAAGATCTCTAGACAGAGATCCATATTTTTCAAGTTTATGTCTATTACTGGCATAAATTAATCATAATAGTTATCATATTTTTTAGAAAATTCTAAGAAAATTTTGGAAGGTTTTTTGGTGAATACGACCTTTAGAGAATATTTCAGAGGCTAAGTAATTAAGAATGCACTAAATTTGCACAAACCATAAAATACAAAAAAAATTAATTTTGGAAAAAAAAAACCATCTAAATGACATGGTTTTTATTCTCCACTATAATTTGAAGTTTAGAGAACTCACCATAAAAAAATTAAAAATATTTGGAGCTCATTTGATAACTCAAATTGATTTTCTAACTTAAATGTCATTTCTAACACTAAAATGATTTAACAGTTAAAATATAACTCAAAAAATTATAAAAATTAGTTTTAGGAGTTCTCTGTGATTAGAGAAATTTTTTAAAAATAAATTTGTAAATGAAATAAAAATTTCATTTTTAAGCATTTCATTAATATTTAAATAACTAAAAAATGATAAAAAGCAAAAAAATAATAAAATTTATAGAAATGTTTTAAATTGTTTCCTAAGCACTTAGAAATAATTGGAATATTTTTCCTGATTTTCTAAGTGAAGATATTGAATTTTGAAGCTTAAAATAATTTTTAAAAGCTAAAAATGGATTTTCACTAAAATAATACTAAAAATTAAAAAAAAATTCAAAAAAAAGTGAAATTTGTTTTTTTGGTTTCCTTGACATTAGATATATTTAATAAAAATATAAAACTTTATTTTGCACATTTTAAATATTTTAAAATTAATAAATACTCCATAAATTGAAATAATTCTAATAATGAAAATAAAACTCAAAAGATCATGAAATTTTGTTCCAAGGATTCTCTAGTCTAAGTCTACCTCCAATAAAAATTTCAAGTGATTAGGATTTGTCTTTGTGAAGATAGGGAATTTTTTGTTAAAAATCATAATTCTTGCATATAAATAAATATATAAATTAAATTAAAATTTGAAATTTCATATTTTTTCCTGTGATGTCTTAATTGACCCATGAGTGAGGTGGGATAAAAATTCCAAAGTTATTTGAATTGAATTTGATGAATTATGAAGTATTAGAGCCTTAGGGGCAAAAGATGTAATTTTGGAAATTTAGCTATAATTAACATTTAGGCTCAGTTCAAGAACGGGAAAATGGGGAACCTTTGATCCTAATCAACATATTTGGATGATTGAAACACAAGGGATTAATTGATAGAAACCAATTTCACTTTTCTTAATTAAAAGGATAAATTTTTAATTTCCTTAAATTATTAAAATTTGGAAGTCTATTAAAATAAATGATCCTAGACATAGGGGTATGATTTTGGGTGTTGATAACTCACTAATATAACATCCCTATTTGATGTTCAAATTAATTTCAAAAATGAATCATCATCACTTAAAATTCAATCTCTTTCAAAAAATATGACTAAGACATCTACCAAAACCTTAAGGGCTTAGTAGTGACTTAAGTTAAACCAAATTTGATTAAATGAGGATTAGAAAAATAAATAAAAATTGAACACCTTTGAAACACTACAAGCCCAAATTAATATTTTGGCTAAGTGTCTTGATAAAATTAACTTTCCCCTTTAAGGGTCTTCACCCGCACAATCCTTAAGTTAAATTATAAGTGATAACTACCCTACTCTTTCGGATAATTGAAACATCAATGTTCATTGAGCATTAA
>NW_018243563.1:0-768 GCF_001263595.1 Phalaenopsis equestris | reverse complement strand
GCATGATTATTTTCCCATTGTTGGTATCCACCCCATGTAGTGTGATTCTAGTTAAAATTAGGATGGTTCATCCAACCTGGGTTGTAAAAGTTAGAATACGAGCTGTTTATGGTATTTAAAGTCTCATATGATAAGTTAGAATCAATCATATGCCTGTTGACCTCACTTTTGGTTGAGGTTTAGTTTTCCTCTTTAGTAGCCTAAGGTCTAGCCATTGGACTTCCTATTGACTATTCTTAGAAAATTAGACAAGGAACCCCACCATAAGAAATTCCAAACTCTTCTCTACTAAACTTGAAGTTCCACATATTAGTCCCAACCTCTAGCACTTAGTAGGTGGGGTCACTATAGAGGAACTCAAGATGAGTCACCCTTAGGACTATTGGATCTTAGGATTGACCCTGGGTGTTGGTCTAAAGCTTAAGGAACTCACTTACACTCACAATCGCTCACAATCTTAAACTTAAACTTCCTAACTTTGGTCCCTTGATACTTTTGGGAGACTCATGTAGGTGGTCCCCTAAACCCATTAGCCCTAGGCTAGGGTTTGGCTAATATCACTACATGGAGGACCCAAAATGGGGTTTCTATTGGTCCATGACTTATTGAGTGGTTGGTACTCCAACTCTACCAAGATACCCAACCTATCTTTTTGCCCCTAAATTCCCCCAAATTACCTAGATACTTTTGGGACCCCAAATTCGGCCAAAATTCCCAAATTTACCCAAAAAAACCAAATTGGTTCAAAAATCATTTCAAACAACTTGA
>NW_018243562.1:0-468 GCF_001263595.1 Phalaenopsis equestris | reverse complement strand
GAGCTCTGGAGTGGCAGCCAGTATCCTCTCAACTTTACCACGGATTTGGGTACCAAACACTGAATTAGTCAATGTTCTTCATGCAGTATCAAAGGGTAAAGAATATGATGGCTCCTATTTGGCACAATACAATTTTATATGTATTTTAAATGATTTTAATTACTTCACAATCCATAAAATCATTATAAGAGGGAAGGATGTTTTCTTAAATTTGAACTCTTCGTTACAAAACTTAGTTTAGTCTTAATAAGTTTACTTTTGAAGTTTAACAAATAGTTAAGTTAATCTACTTCTTTTAACTACATTTCAGTAAACATACAGTAAATTTACTTTGGATTTGTTTTGCATACTTAAGTTTTAACGTTAAAATATTGTTTTCCATAAGAATTTCTAACTTTCTGTGGGATTGATGCTCATGACTCCATTAAAGTCCTTTATTACTTGAGCGATGTGAGTACTTGCATTATT
>NW_018243561.1:0-891 GCF_001263595.1 Phalaenopsis equestris | reverse complement strand
TCAACACAAATTTTGGCCAATTGAGTGGGCTATGGATTCAATTCGGTGAGATTAGGTAATGTGCCCAAAATTGGGGTTTTAAAGGGCCAAAATTGGGGTCTTGATCTAAATCAAAATTGAGTTCAAATGATGGGTCAATTGGGCTTGGATTTGGTCTATATTGGTCATATTAAGAGTAAATTTGAGTTTAGATTGGAAATTGGGGTAAATTGATACCAATTTGATAAACATTTGAGGTGATTTGGGGAAAATATGGGCATTGAAAGTACAATTTGGGGGTTTTGATCAAAGATGGTCAAATTGGCTAAATTGAGTCATATGGTAGTTGAGGAAAATAAAATTGGGAATATTTGGGAGGTTTTGGGAATTTTTATGATTTTTTGGAATTTTTTTAGAATTTTTGGAATTTTGGGCTAATGAGGGATATTTTGGTAATTTGGTAAATTTTGGTGATTTTGGGTAGTTTGGGAGTTTTGAAGGTGTTTAAAATGATTTTTGAACAAGTTTGGGTATTTTGGATAAATTTGGAAATTTTAGCCAAATTTGGGGTCCCAATGGTATCTAGGTAATTTGTGGGAGTTTAGAGGCAAAAGGCTAGGTTAGGTATTTTGGAAGAGTTAGAGTGCCAACCACAATCAATAAGCCATGGACGAATGGAAACCCCATTTTGGGTCCTCTATGTAGTGGTCTTACTAGTGGGTTTAGGGGACCACCTACATGAGTCTCCCAAAAGTATCAAGGGACCAAAGCCTAGAAGCTTTAGGGTTATGACTGATTGTGAGTGCAAGTATGTGCCTTATGCCCTAGAACAACACCCAGGTTCAACCCTAAGGTCTATCAGTCCTAAGGGCGACTCATTTTGGGGTTCCACCATAATGACCCCACCTACTA
>NW_018243560.1:0-671 GCF_001263595.1 Phalaenopsis equestris | reverse complement strand
TTACTGGTGTTAATGGAATGCCTCTATCAGGCTTTCGGAGTTGGGAGCTGGCAGAGGAAAAAATATTATGCCAGGACTCTGAGCGTAGAGCTACGTTCGGATTACAATAGTAGCTGTGTTATAAAAATATTTCATGAGCGTTATTTGTGAAAAATGAAATGTTATTGAAATATTCTCTTGTTTTACTTGATTTGATTTAGTATTATGTTATTCCAATAACATAATGAAAATTGAAATATCACGGAGAATATACTGAATAATACAACCCCAAATCAAGTAACCCGGTGAATATTCTAATAACACCGCAAATTAATCGAATAACACCACATAATTCTCGAATAACGCTTCATTTTTTTACAAATAAAACTGATGGAATATTCATGTAACACAGCGGGATATTCATATAACGCAACGACTATTGGAATCCGAACGTACATTTACGTTCGAAGTCTTGACGTAATATGCGCTCTAGGCAAAGAGAGGGAGAAAGAGAGAGGTAGGATATTAACATATGAGCCTTGGTTAGGATTTTATTTTAGCAAAGGAAGGCTTAAAAATATTTGAAGACTTGAAATGGGAGAAATTATTATGTTCCTTGCCTGATATCGCTATGTGCGTTTTAAATGTTAGGTAAGAGTAAATAAATTTAGAGAAGTTTTATTACCTAGTAC
>NW_018243559.1:0-582 GCF_001263595.1 Phalaenopsis equestris | reverse complement strand
CTTCCTAGCCTAGCCACAGATTTAGGGACTAAACCTAAGATTAGCCAATAATTCTAAAAATTTGGACCGAGGGTAGAGAATTAAAATTACTCTTATTTGACACAATATAAATTTAAACTAATTATTTCATCTTATTTCACCAAAAACTCATTATAGTGGGAAATGTGCTTTTTCATATTAGAAAAGTTCATCACATAAACACAGTTTAGTAGTTAAT
Source organism: Phalaenopsis equestris (assembly GCF_001263595.1). NCBI lineage: Eukaryota > Viridiplantae > Streptophyta > Magnoliopsida > Asparagales > Orchidaceae > Phalaenopsis > Phalaenopsis equestris. The sequence goes on along the minus strand of NW_018243559.1, from coordinate 365 downwards.
ATTTTAAACTTTGCATTTAAATTTTACTAGTAGTTAATAATTTAGTTTTGATAGTATCTCAAACATTCAAAATTAGTGACAATAATTTCATTTTATTTCTGTGAATTTACTAGTTAATTTATTATTTCAAATTTAAACCTTCCTCGTGGGATAGATATTTGGGACTTGATTAAAAAGTCTTATATTACTTGATAACGATATGTATACTGGCGTAGAATCCCAACATTAAGTGCTTAACATTATTATTCATAAAATACCTTATCAAGTGCTTGACACAGTTGTAAAGTGGAGTCAGCTTTATAAAATTTACATAACTATATTTTATCATGTTCATGCTTTTGGCACCGTTGCTAGAGAAGGTAACT
>NW_018243558.1:0-843 GCF_001263595.1 Phalaenopsis equestris | reverse complement strand
CGACCCATTTTTTGACTTTTTCCGTACTGGATGCTAATTTATTTAATTTTTTTGCAAATATATTATGCTTTATGATGCTAACCATGCAGCAACAGTAGAGGCCGAGGTTTGCATTTTGATTTGTAAAATGCAATTTTACTTATTTACAAATTTTCTTGCTTGCATTTACTTACTTTTCCTGTAAAACTATACCAAAACTGAACAATACAAAAGACATGTTTCAAAATTAAATTTACATTTTCAAAATTGGTTTTGTTCTAATCAACTTTAATTTCCCTTAAATGAGGCACTTGAACAAAAACAAAACCAAAACATATAAACATACATGGTAAAACCTTTTTAACCTTGAACCTGAAGTTGTCACTTTGACGATGACAAGGATGTACAAAAGAAAAACTTTTAGAGAACAAGTATATTTACAACAATAGTGTTTCTCTTAGATTTAAATAACAAGCCGTAGGAATTCAAGATAGCTCATCTAGTACGACATAAATCCTCACTTTATCTATAGGCTTTTGCCCAATCCTGTTGTGTAATTTAAACCCTAACTCCCTTTAGGCTCTAAGCTCAGCTTTCATCACGATGGAAACCCTCCTATATTTCATGCTATTTGTATGGTCTTGTTATGTAAGTGTAAGCCTTAAATAATAATAATTGACAGGATGAAATATTTAATTATATTTCCTCAAAATCAAAGCCAAACCATAAGATAGCTTGAGAAGTCACCAAGGTTCTCTAGAGGATCCGTGACATCCCTTAATTCTCTCCTTTTTTATTCCAAAAGTAAATGTTCTCATTGGATACTCCTTTGTCAAACCTTGAAGGTCCTAAACTTTGAAATTC
>NW_018243557.1:0-415 GCF_001263595.1 Phalaenopsis equestris | reverse complement strand
TTATTGGTAATAAAATTGCATCGCTTTAAAATAAGATAAGGGTGAGTTAACCAAGTTTTATTCAGACCAGTAAGCTTTTAAAAGCCACCGGCTATTAATGCTATTGGCAGGGTGTGAGTTAAGTTGTAAACATTTTTTTCTGGATCAAACTCCTAAAGTTAGATTTTTTACATTCGACTAAAATCTTTTATATAAAAATACCACTAATACTAACATTTAAAAAGTTGCACATTTTCATTTATAGATTGTGGTGTGGACGTAAAAAATTGAAGTTTAGGTATCAGATATATATAAAGACATAGGAATTGCATGGTATGTATGTAAATATTCCTCTTTTTTAGGTCAGGAATTATATAGTATCAAATATGACTGACTGTTGGATATTTTGCAGGATGATTGTGAAATGCATTTATAC
>NW_018243556.1:0-354 GCF_001263595.1 Phalaenopsis equestris | reverse complement strand
AGCTTCTTAACGAGCCGAACACGAGTTGTTCGCGAGAAACGACCCGTTTTGACAGCCCAAGGTGGGCACAAAACCAATATAGAAAGAGGAGAGAGAGTGAGAGAGAGGGAGAGAGAGACATTCTTTTATCATCATAAGTTTAAATTCGTTAATTCTATTATTAAATTCGGCTGATAAAAATGATTTTTTATTTTAGGTATATTATAGTTATTTTTAAATTAATCTAATATTTTTAAGTCCAACATGACTAATTTTTAATAGAGTAACGTAAAATAAAATACTTAAAATTCCATTCTTGCCAAGATAGTTGGTCTAAGTCATATAATTGATATGTAACATTTTCAAAGCTGCCTG
>NW_018243555.1:0-854 GCF_001263595.1 Phalaenopsis equestris | reverse complement strand
TTTAAGGTTTGTTGATTTTACACTTCTTTCTAATAACCCCGGTTTTTTTTTAACTTCAGCAAGTAGTTTGTGCGTGGGTAGGGGCGTAAACGAGCCGAACACGAGCGAGCGAATTTCGAGCTCAAAAAGTATGTTTGTGTTCGGCTCATTTGCTTATCGAGCTGAACACGAGCCGTTCACAAACAAAGAATCGTTTTGACAACCCTAATCACGTAGCTATAAGATGTTAAGGATTGGGACAAGATTTAAAATATCATTTGAATCTAATTTATAGTTTTTATTCTGTTTTCTTTATTAATACTTTTAATTGATTATAAATCTTTGTAGTCTTGTAGTCAATTAAATTTCTTAAAAATGCTACTCATCAAAGTTATAAATATAATTGATTAGTAGTATTTCGAGCCAAAACGAGCAGAACATAAACAAACAAAAATTTATTTGTGTTGTTCGTGTTTTAGCTAGTTAACTTAGCGAACAAGCCAAACACGAGCTTCTTAACGAGTCAAACACGAGCTGTTTGCGAGAAACAACCCGTTTTGACAGCCCAAGGTGGGCACAAAACCAATAAAGAGAGAGAGTGAGAGAGGGAGAGAGAGGGAGAGCCGTATATTATGAAGACATTCTCTTATCATCATAAGTTTAAATTAGTTAATTCTATTATTAAATTCGGGCAGATAAAAAAAAAATTTATTTTAGGTATATTATAGTTATTTTTAAATTAATCTAATATTTTTAAGTCCAACATGATTAATTTTTAATAGAGCAACGTAAAATAAAATACTTGAAATTCCATTCTTGCCATGATAGTTGGTCTAAGTAATATAATTGATATGTAACATTTTCAAAGCTGCCTG
>NW_018243554.1:1995-2831 GCF_001263595.1 Phalaenopsis equestris | reverse complement strand
AATGGAATTGGTTATTTTTTTTGTCATTACCCATAAATTGATATTCAATAAAATTTTGTTTGCTTTCAGTGATATTTTCCTTCATTCAATGCCATTTGTCAAATCTAGATGTTGTAAATCTAGAGTAGTGTTTAGTTCAATTAAGTTTAAATTCACAAGTCACTATTGTCTATTTTCCTCTTTCCTTTAAATCAAAATTTGTAAGTATAGCCTTGTCAGAGCATGTCAAAATAGTTCTGACAATGTTGGAGGTGGTTTGGAGACAACGATGGTGGTCTGACTGCAATGGAGATGTCGATTAGGCGATAATGGTTCAACAAAAATAGTAGCTAGGCAACTATGATGGCAATGATGATCATGGTTTTTGCGTTAGCTTGGAAATGGTAGTCCAGAAGTGGCAATAATTTGGCAATGTTGGTTTAACAATGATGGTGTATCACAATAATGGTGGTGGCAAAAAAAAATGATAATAATAGTGGTGATGGTCAAGTGACAATAATATATAGACAACGATAAGATAAATTCAGCAATAATAGTGATGGCGACAGTATTTTAGTGATAACGATGGCAGTTGGGAGATGATGATTTAGCAATTGACATTGGCAAAGGCAGTTGGAAGATGGTGGAATGGTGAAAGCAACGATTGAGCAATGATGGTATGGTGGTGACATTTCTTTACCTACTCCCGAGCGCATAAAGAACATTGGCTAATCTAAAGTAAGGTTTCAAATTCTCTCAGGTTATGTTGGGTAGGTTCTGGCATCTCACTTCCAGATTACCCATTGTGCCCTCTCTATAGGACCTACTAGGGACCCTTACGATCCAAACTCTAAACT
>NW_018243554.1:0-1344 GCF_001263595.1 Phalaenopsis equestris | reverse complement strand
ATATCCTTAAAAATGAGCATAAAATGTACATATAAAAGTAGGTAATTTTAAGTTGTGTCAGTTATCAACTCAAGGGAGTGAGAAATTTTGCTACTATTCATTTAAAAAAAAAAACTCAACAAGAAATTTATTTCAAAACCAAAGAAAATATAAGTTAGAATAGTTTTACCAAGTTACTTGACTGAATTAAAAGAGTATACAAAGAATACACATTGATTTCCCTCACTAAGTACACAATGCGCTCATTCACACTCACCCACATTTGACCTTGCTCACGACAACACTCTCTCTCACTCACAACACTCATACAAATTCCTCCTTCGAAGTGCTCCGACAACTCCCTAGTATTCTCTATTGACGCTCTTGGTTGTGGCTTGTTTCTTCCTTTCAATGGTCTTCAATCCTCTTTGGCCTTCTGGTACTTCATATTATGCTCAATTTAGCTCTTTTAAAGTAATGCCTCTAAATTGAATTTCTGCACATAACCTATGGGTGGTTGGGCAACCATATCCAACGAATGTTTCTCTACTTATGGGTGCCTAGACACGCAAAATTAGTGCCTACTTGTTGATGGCTCTAGTTTCGAGCACCTAGTCTCCCTGGGTTGGCGCCTAAGAGCCTGGTCCACTAGTTTCGAACGTTTGGGCGCCTAGGACTAGTGTCTAGGTGTCGATTCAACCTAGTTTAACCTGTTGTGAGTGTGTTTGATATCCTTTGCTCACCATGTTGTCTAATCACCTGTAAATTTCATATACAATCATAAATACCATGAAAAAATATAAAATAAACCCAAACAGTACAAAAATGATATAGAAATGTGGTCTGACAAAGGTAATAATGGCAATGATGGAGGCGTCCGAGTCATGGTAATCTGATGATGTCAACAATGACAATGATGGTAGTGTTTTAGCCATGGCACGTTGGTCGAGAAATGATGATTTGATAATTATACTTGTTGGGTGATTGTGCTGTTAATGTTAGGTGATAGTAATCCTACAGTATAATCCTACAGTAACGCTAGTGGTGGCGATGGAGGCGGATAGGCAATGGTGGTTTGATAACGACAGTGGTTGTTTAATGATCAAGTTGGTGGTGGTCCGGCCTTGAGGCAAATTTGGCGGCTGTCAGGTGACGATGGTCTGATGATAGTAACGATAACAGCGGTGGCAGGGCGATAATGGTTTGATGATAACGACGATTGTCTAGGGGTGATGATAGTCTAGTGGCAATATTCAAGCGATAGGTGTTATCTTGCAGCGGTCTGGTGGTGACAATTGACAGAGAAATGTGGTTCGATCATAATGGCAATCCGAAGATGATGGTATGACATAGGTGAAGCTTGAG
>NW_018243553.1:0-606 GCF_001263595.1 Phalaenopsis equestris | reverse complement strand
CTTTGCTCACCATGTTGTCTAATCACCTGTAAATTGCATATACAATCATAAATACCATGAAAAAACATAAAATAAACCCAAACAGTACAAAAATAATATAGAAATGTGGTCTGACGAAGGTAATAATGGCAATGATGGAGGCCTCCGAGTCATGGTAATCTGATGATGTCAACAATGGCAATGATGGTAGTGTTTTAGCCATGGCACGTTGGTCGAGAAATGATGATTCGATAATTATACTTGTTGGGTGATTGTGCTGTTAAGGTTAGGTGATAGTAATCCTACAGTAATGTTGGTGGTGGCGATGGAGGCGGATAGGCAATGGTGGTTCGATAACGACAGTGGTTATTTAATGATCAAGTTGGTGGTGGCAAATTTGGCGGCTGTCAGGTGACGATGGTTTGATGATAGTAACGATAACAACGGTGGCAGGGCGATAATGGTTTGATGATAACGACGATTGTCTAGGGGTGATGATAGTCTAGTGGCAATATTCAAGTGATAGGTGTTATCTTGCAGCGGTCGGGTGATGACAGTTGACAGACAAATGTGGTTCGATCATAATGGCAACCCGAAGATGATGGTATGACATAGGTGAAGCTTGAG
>NW_018243552.1:0-799 GCF_001263595.1 Phalaenopsis equestris | reverse complement strand
ATTTAACTTATATAATTATTTTCATGAAAAAAGTAAGATTTTTTTTTAAAAAATCCTAACTTGACGAAGGTAAATTCTAATCCCTTGAAATGTTTACTGAAGGTAGACCTAGACTAGGTAAGCCTTTGGATCAAATTTCATAATTTTTTAAATTGTCTGTGATTTATTAGAATTATTTTAAGTTCTGGGTTAATTAATAAAAATAAAATATTTTAAGTGGTGAAAATTAAGTTTTATATTTTTGAAAAATCTCCCCAAGGTCAGAAAGCTCAGAGGACAAAATTTTATATTTTTCTAATTTTTCTTTTATTTACTGGAATTTATATAGTGAAAAAAAACTCATTTTTAGCCTTTTTTTTTACAAAAAATTATTTTTAAGTTTTGAAATTCAATATCTTTATTTAAGGATAGGATTTATTAGGATTTTCTAGGGAATTTTTGGGATTTTGAGCTATGGAGGTGTATTTTGGTAATTTGGGGGTGTTTTAGGGGTAAAAGGCCAAGATGGGTATTTTGGTAGAGTTGAGGTACCAATCATCACCAATAAGCCATGGACCAATGGAAATCCCATTTTGGGTCCTCTACATAGTGGGCTTAGCTAAACTATAGCCCTAGGGCTAGTAGGTTTAGGGGACCATCTACATAAGTATCCCAAAAGATCAAGGGATCTAGGTTAGAAATTTCAGTTCATGATTGTGAGTGATTATGAGTGTAGACGAGTGTAGTGAGTGCGCTAGCTCCAGACCAACACGCAAGGTCAACCCTAATGTCCAGCAGTTCTAAGGGTGACTCATCTTGA
>NW_018243551.1:0-438 GCF_001263595.1 Phalaenopsis equestris | reverse complement strand
TGCCTCCTTTGCCCCCCCGCTCCTTTGCCCCGCTCTAAATCCCCGCTCGAGAGCAACTTCCATAACCCGTCGCTTCCCGCTCGATCTCCCCCGCTCCAAAGCCACCTGCTCTGGTTGCTCCCTTCGCAAAACTCACCTTTCTCCTCCCCCTATTCGGGAAACATCCGCTTCTCGCTTGATCGATCCGCTCGATCGCCCCGCTCCGAATCCTTTGCTCTGGTTCATCCCTTCGCGCAACCCCCCCTTCTCCTTCGCAAAACTCCCCCTTCTCATTCGTGAAACTCCCCCTTCTCCTCCCCTTGTTCGGGAAACCGCCGCTTCCCGCTCGATCGTCACGCTCCGAAGCCCTGCTCGTTGCTCCCTCAGGTGTTTTGTGCTGATTCTTGCTCGATCACCTCGCTCCGGTGTTTTGTGCTGATCGAAGCAGCTTGCCTCCTT
>NW_018243550.1:0-5320 GCF_001263595.1 Phalaenopsis equestris | reverse complement strand
TTATATAAAAATAAATACAAATATCTATGATGGCAGACCAATAAAATCCATTGTAATTATTCCAAACTATTTTGAGAGAAGTGCTTTTATTATATCCTTCATCACAACCTATAGCATTGGAAAAAGGTCCTTCCACAAGTAAATGTCTAAGAAATTTTAAAGACATGTTCATTGACTTCACATACCTAGTTAACCATATAAAATTGATTATAATGTAACTTATTAGGAAAGTGTGCTCCTAGATATTAGAGCAAGTACAATGAACTATAAAATAATCATAAAATAAGGAGTAATAACCACATAAAAAACATTAATTTTTATGTCATTTGATTAAAGTGACCCTACGTCCACATCCATAGAGATTAAATGGTCTATTTAAAAAGTATTGGATACCACAAATATGAGAACTTTTTGTTTTTAAACAAGTCAAAAACTCCACTTCAGAGTACTCTAAAGTCTTCTGCTTTTTTTATCTTTTCTTTTAGATGCCACCCCTCTTTTTATTGCTTCTTCATTTTTTTTTCTATTTTATTATTTTATTTTATTTTCTTGTGGATATTTTAATGAGTGATGATTGCTTTAAAGTTAAATTTCTAATAATTATTATTAACCAATAAAAATGATTTTTTTAGTCTCTTTATAAATTTTTATAGTAGCTCTATTTTGGACTCTTTGTTATTATCCATATATGACATTAAGAAATCCTCAATGAAGGCTTTTTGATATCCTCCTCTTAATATTCTATAGTTGTTAATCTTAGAAAACAAAGATCTAATCTTGTACAAGATAAATAACAAAATTTACAAACATACAATATCCCATTTGGAGTCTAATTTTTTTGTTTACTAGTATTATATATATTCATTTGCTAGTATTATATATGAATACTTCTCTATATGACACTTCTATTACAAGGTAATTAAGGAATTAAAATACCTCGGTATGAGAGTAATAAAGTTGTCAAACTTTATCATGCTAATGTATTATTTTTTTAGTTTAGATATTTGCTTATCAGGTAATGTACATTTGTCCATTGAAAGCTTCCACTTTTCAAAAATTTTATTATCTAGTACTCTTCCGTGATTATATAGATAAATTTCGTAGCATCACTATTTTTTCTTAATATTTAATTACATGTATTTAATATTATCCTTACTTTCGTGAGTTACTCATGATTATTGAATCTAACATATCAACATATGTTATAATATCACGCAATACACAAAGTTCACTTATTACGTCCACCTTTAAGACAATAAATGCATTCTTATATACTTTAAATGCACTAGAATTTAGCTTTTAATTTGCATATAGTGTCACCAGAGAATCTATCACACAAGACAAAGAAAACTTAATGATATTAAATCCTACTTCAAATCTAGTACATAAATGACATTTGCCAATAGCATGGTTACACCATCATGTGCCTTTAATTTTATACTATCAAAATGTCTAATTTGCTTATAGTTACATTTCACATTCAAATACAACCACTAGAATTTAACTTATATGTGGAAAATACATCTTAGAACATGTATGCTTAGCATGAGCGAAGTTTAAATTTTGTTGTTTTCATATCCATAGCATAATTCATTAAAAGAACCCATTAAAAGAGAAAATCATATACTAAAGAAGTCAAATTCACTAATAGAAAAAGAAAAAAAATGTGTAAGTAAATTTTGATCCATGAGAGGACGAAATTTTTGGGTTATGAATTTTCCAATCCAATATGATTTTTCCTTAAGAAAAAAATAAGTACTCTTTTGATGATGGGATGTGACAGAGAATGGGAATAAAAAATTTCTCTTCATTTGAATTTGAGACCATAAAATATTTCAAGTAAAAGAACTTATATAATAGAATGTGTTTTTTTTTTTCTCAAAGATCACGTTTTATTGAAAAAGATGCACATCATATTTCTATATTAGTCCGTCATATAATTTGAAATATGAAATTGGGTCTCTATGCATAATTATTCCATATTTTATTTTATACCAAAAATTTATCTCCTTAATCTTCATTAGAATACTTTAAAAGGGTTTAAATATTAAAATAACATATAATACACATTTAATTATGTATATATAGGCCCACATAATTGATTATTTTCCAACAATCTCTCACTTAGGCCATATATGTCCCTTACAAAATGTGTATAACCTCATGAACTCAATTCTTTTGCAATTTTAAATAAGTCCATTAGTTTATATAAATATAGAAAAAAAGCTATTTTCATTATATTTAGCATGACTAAATTCATCAATGATCACATATATTAATATAACTAAATGACATAAATCAAGTATGAACATATAGCATGAAAATTATATGTAATGTGATATAAACATATCTTGATGCATTCCTATTTTTAATGTAAATTTAATGGTCTTTTAATATCTTCTAAAATGTGTAACCAACTAATAGAATTATTCAATCATATTTCATGGTTGGAAGCACATCATCATCATATGTGTACCATATTATTTAACAATAAAAAATAGAGATATATTAATATAACATTATGCACCCTACAAACAACATGCCGTTAACATTGGGAATAATGCGCCACTTTGTGATCACATGCTGTGGGGCCCCCACATTGGGTCGATGTGCATTTCTTTTATCCTTTGTGATATACTGATATCTAGAGTTATTTTAGTGATGATATTTTTAAAATGGGATGCATGATCAAGTTTATTGCTTTTAAAATTAATTATATCAAATATATTTTATTTTAAGTAAAATACAAACAAAATAAATATAAAAATAAAATAAAAGTAAAAATATCTAAAATTGATTTGAAGAGATCGGGTCGAAATAAATGAATTAAGGTATGAACTAAAATTTTGGATCAAATTTAATTTGAGCAGTCCCTGGCTCGATTCGAAATCAGATTGTTACATGTGAACTTAGTGAATTTAGCTCGAAGATAGTTAATGTCTCCAAAATTGATTTGAATTTTGGCTTGAATCGAGATCAGATCGAAATAAATGAGCCAAGCTACGAGTCAACATTTTGGATCAATTTTTTTTGAGTCGATTTTGAGTCGACCCCAGCTCAGCTCAAAATCGAATCTTTAACAGCCCTAGTTATGTTAAGACTGTCAATTTAGCAAACTTAGCTAGAAAATCGTTAATCGCTCGAAAATTGATTTGAATTTTGACTCTGATCGAGATCGTATTGAATAAACGAATCGAGCTACGAGCCAAAATTTTCAATCAATTTTTTTTTCATATTGATTTTGAGCCAAACCCAACTCAACTCGAAATCGAACCAGTAAGACTTGGCCTTGTGCGCCCTTCCAATCATTGATGTGCTAGGAAAATATAATCCAATAAATTAAATGAAAATTTATTCAATTAATAATATGATTAAGTAAACATATATATAATTAAATAGCATCAAATCGAGTTTATAATTTTATTATTTTATAAGAGTTCCACTACAACATTTAAAATAGTTATCAAATACTACATATTTTTTTTGCTATTAAAGATTATAAATACTAGAAATTAAGAAATTTATTTATTGCATTTTGAAAGCTACTTAATGAATGAATTAAATAATTAAATTACTATATGTAAAATAAAAGCTCACTTCATTGAAAAAATAATTGTTTAGCCACTCCTATAATATATTTGGATTAAAATTAAATATATTTGATTTTTCATTCCTTGAAAAAGAAAAAGCTAAAATTAGGGATTAACTTCAATTATGAATAAATAGGCCCCACATTAATTATAATTAAGCAAGATCATAAAATAAAATGAGCTCTTTTATATCACAAACTAGACTATAATCCATGACCTTGAGAATCCTAGTTAATATTAGAAGATTTAACTTCATTTGGAAAATACATAAATTGAGAATATGATATTTATTTTAGTCTAATTTGATTTTTTTTTTAATTTAAAGAGATGTTAAAGAGATAAATACAATAAAATTTTAATTTTAAAATAGAACATTAAATTTTGATTATTTCAATTTGAATTTGGACCAAATATTAAATTTTTATTTGCTCCAAACCGAACAGATTAAATCGGATTATAATTCTATACGATTTAGATTGGTTTTAGCAAAAGATAATTTCATTCGATTAAACCGAATCGCACTATAACAAGTCGGATTGAAAAAAAAAATTGTAAGAAACAGCAAAAAACCAATTCCTCAAATGAAGTTGAGTGACGGGTCTGAAACTCAAAACAAACAAAAAACTGTCTCGAATAAACCCTTAAACTTCAATTTTTACATGCATGTCACCTTACCTATGCATGGAAAGATGTACCTCACTTTTGAAGTTTAAATAGTGAATTTTTTTTATGTGATATGTAAGTAGGGCTGTCAAAACAGCTCGTTGTTCGCGAACAACTTGTGTTCAGCTCATTAAGAAGCTCGTGTTTGGCTCGTTATCTTCGTTCAAAAAGTTAAAGAGTCGAACACAAACATCGAACACAAACAAAAATGTGTTCGTTCTTGTTCGTCTCGTTTTGGCTACGAAGATTTATAATCAATTAAAATACTCATTAAAATAGAATAAAAATTATTAAATTAGATTTAAATGATGTTTTCATATAAATAATAATTTTAAATCTTGCTCAAACCCTTAATGTCTTATGGCTACGTGATTAAAGTTATCAAAACGACTCTTTTTTGGCTTGTTAAACGAGCCGAACACAAACACACTTTTTGAGCTCGAAATATAAACGAGCCGAACACGAGCGAGCTGAGCATGGCTAGCTCGTGTTCGGCTAATTTACACCCTTATATGTAAGATTCGGATGGTAAGAATGTAAGAAAATCATAGTTTTGGTGATAGATATGTAAATGGTAGAGAGATATGAAATATAGAATTTCGTCATAACTGTTATTAAAGTATTTTAAGAACAATTTCATATAAGATGCCAAATTTTACAAATTTAAAACAGTCATGATAAAAAAAAAATGTCTAAACATCTTATACAACATTTTCCTCATTTATATGATTATAGTGTCCCACGGTTCCACCTACATCCAAATCATATTTATTTTTTTGTATTTTTTAAATATATTTATTTAATACATTTTTTATATATTTTCAATTTTTATTTTTAAAAATAAATTAATTTAATTTTAAAAACATTCAAAATAATAAAATAATTTCTAGGTACACTGAATGTTTTTAAAATCTAATTAAATATATATCAAATACATTATATTTTAAGCAAAATACAAAATATATATATATATAAATATAATACAAGAATAAATGATCAAAATAATCTCTAAATTTTAAAAAAAAATTGCCTTTTTTTCTCAAGAGGAAAAAAAGGAGCATTTACAT
>NW_018243549.1:0-1167 GCF_001263595.1 Phalaenopsis equestris | reverse complement strand
TTCATCGATAGTTGATTTGATTTCTTCCTCAAAGTTTAGAGGAGCATCTTCCACTAGTTGATTAGTAGAGTCATCCTCTATATCAAGGCAATTCCTATATCAAGGCAATTCTCACCATTCTCACCGAAAACAACCATGCAAAATTCCGAATCATCGACTGGTCCAACTGTACCAAATCCGAGACCCTCTTTCGATTTTGGCGTGCGATTTTTAGAATTCCATAATTTTTCAAAGAATTGTAGTTTGTCTTTTGAGATTTTCTTTGGTAAATGTCCTTGTTGAATTAACTTTTGCACATAAGGCGAGAAATAACCAAAAGGTAATTCCATTAATTCATTAGGATCATCCAAATTTACATGATTTTCGGAGTTTACAGGAGTAAAAGCACAATAAAACTTGATCGGCTTTGAAACAACACAAGAGACTTACTTAACCTCTAAACTCTCAACCTTTTGCGAAAGGATCGGAGTGACGTTTAAGGTGTTCACATAGTGGGTTATCCAATCGTACATCGTCTCGTATTCATTTGTCTCATCATCTTCTAAAGAGATCATGTACTGAGGTTTCTTCTGTTTTGTCATCACTATTTCATTTTTGGGACTGTCTTCATCACTTATGTAGTCCTTTCGGCAATTAGATTGGTTCTTCTTCGTCCACGTCCCCGGCCTCAATCTCGAGTGCGTGAATTAAAAAATTAAAAGAACCTTCACCATTATGTTGTAAGGAGGTGGTTGAATGGTCTCCTTTTTGTTTTTTTTTTTCTGAATTTTTATTTGTTATAATTTCTTGGGAGAAGACAGTCTTCTTTAGAAATGTATAATAAACAGCATGTTCATGAATACCAACCTCATGTACTGAAAATGGATGTAAATCTCCTTTAATGCAATATTCTTATTTTTCTTTGCAGTATTTGATGCATTGGTGTAGAGATGATGGAACCATGTTATTCTCATGAATCTACGGTCGACCCAATAGAGCATTGAAAGAGGTATCAGCGTCGATGATATGAAATTTAACGGTTGTTACAAGTTCTCCAACCTTCATAAGTAATGTAATTGATCCAAGGGCTCTTTCTCCTTTCTGGTTGAACCCTCTTAACATCATCTTATCGGGGATGAGATCTTGAATGTCAAAGTTTAAATATGCTAATGTCCGTAGACTCATCAA
>NW_018243548.1:0-2747 GCF_001263595.1 Phalaenopsis equestris | reverse complement strand
TAAATACAAAATAATTGAGTGGTATTTATGTAAATGCCTCTTTAATTTATGAGGGTATTGGGGGGTTATACATAAGTTACAAAGAGATGTTACAGGGGGTATAACGCGGTATAGCCCCCGAATACCCTCTGACTGACCTCGAATGTACGCAGCTCAGCAAACGTCTTACATACACAAATTTTTCTCGTAGCTGAGAGGGATGGATGCACAGAATGTGATTGGGACTTCTATTGGTCTCTAAATTAATTATTGAATTTATCTGTAAATTTTGTCTTTTTGTAGATTTTAATGTGATTTTGTGCAGAAATTATTGAATTTTCTAATTTTACTTTTTTTGTGTTGATTTTAGCATCAAGGACAAATGTAATTTATTTACAAAATCCATCCGTCCAGCAAGAATGGTGGCTACAAAATATCACATATCTACCACCCAATTCCTATGCATTCACATATGTAACACCTAAACTTTACTTTTTTACATTTGTACCACTCCAATCTTACATCACATAAAAAAATACCTTCATTTTAATTTTTAAAATATTTGCATGCTTTGGTAAAGTGACATGTATGAAAAAATGTATTATATATGTAAATACATAGGAATTGAGGGGCATGTAAATATGTAAATCTTCATATTATATATTTTCATCTATGAAAATATATAATATATTTGAATATTTTTAAAATAGGAATTTGTGCTAAAATATTTAATTACTTTATTATGTTTTATCCATAAAATTCTGACATTAATTAGAGAAAAATTTATTTGATTTTCTATGATAAGAGTTATGTTAAGTATATGTAATGATGTAATCATTTTTATATTTAATCATGGATATAATGTACCTCATTGGCGTGAAATACAAATGCAGTATGTACATACATATTTACAATTTTGCGTTTTAATAATTAATTATTTTATCATAAATGAAAAATAAATATTTTCATAAAATTATTTGTTATTTATTAAATTATTATATAATATTTATAAAATTATTATATATGTTGGAGAGAGAGAGAGAAGGAAACAAAAAAAATGAGATATATATATATATATTAATATATATATATATAGAGAGAGAGAGAGAGGCCAGGAAAGAGAACAAGAGCCGGCCGGCCTGGGATATTTTTCATTATTGCATATGGGATCCACTTAAAGTCAATTTTCTATGTATTTATACCTGTAACACTTAAATTTTATCTTTTACATATACACTCGGGTGGAGAAAAAATAAGAATAAGCACAAATTCAGAAGAACACATAGAGATTTAATAAGATTCGGCAAAGATGTCTACATCATCGGAAGCAGAACGACGAATTTCTTTCCATTCCAAAAAAAATTATTCTTGTTCTAGAGTGTTTATAGAGAGAGAGAGAGAGAGAGAGAGAGAGAGAGAGAGAGGCCAGGAAAGAGAACAAGAGCCGGCCGGCCTGGGATATTTTTCATTATTGCATATGGGATCCACTTAAAGTCAATTTTCTATGTATTTATACCTGTAACACTTAAATTTTATCTTTTACATATACACTCGGGTGGAGAAAAAATAAGAATAAGCACAAATTCAGAAGAACACATAGAGATTTAATAAGGTTCGGCAAAGATGTCTACGTCATCGGAAGCAGAACGACGAATTTCTTTCCATTCCAAAAAAAAGTACAGAATACAAAATAATACATAGGGTTACAAACATATCTATTTATAACCCTAGAGAACAAAAACCCTGAAAAATAATATATAATTACGTATTCACCGATGTACCATATTGCGGGGCGTTGCCCCCGCACCCCCAACCAACGTAACGAAACTCCATTGAATGGACAAATTCTTTCGCTCCGCTTCGTTCCAGCATCTGTCCCTTATATGATATATGAATCATACTTCTTATAAATTTACATGACTAATACCTTAACTCTTATTTTTACATGCATATCCATGCAAGAAATAAATGTTTTTTTTTTTTTTTTATAAAAATTAAAATAGATAAATAAGGTTTTGGAGATATGAATGTATAAAATAATGTTTAGATTGTAGATATTATGAGAATTGGGGGTTTAGCATGCAAGTAGTAATATTTTTGTAATTATCTTAAGTGTATTTTTTGTTTAAGTGGGGCGGAGTTTAAAATGTGTGTCGTGTGCTAACTTTATCCATTCAAACGAAAGAATATAAAAAATTATTTAAACATGATTTTATAAATTGCAATTAGAATCTGAAGCAGATAAAATCGGCACCTCATCCACAAATTAAGATTGATGAGTTTAGGGTTTTTACAAGATTTTTTCCTTTATATATATAGTTGTATTAAGAGAAGAATATTATAGTAATTTAGCTCAATCGAGAGTGGGTTTTTAGATATTGGCATTATTTTTGTGATATTAAGCATTTGAGAGTAATGCTTATGTAAAAAAAAAAATATTAGGTGTTAGATAAATAAATATATAAGAATTGTGTGATATCTATTTAAATGGCCCTATTTTAAAAAGCTTTTAAAATATATTAAAATTCTAGATTTTCATTATAAATTATAAAAAAAGTATTTAAAGTTTATATATATTTTTTACTTTCTTATTATTTTCTTAATCACTTGTCATTTTATTAAACATACTTCCTTAAATCAAAATTTGTATGGCCAAAATCCGGAACATATACCCGAACACCCGTCCTCTGCCTCTCATACTCGACAACGTATAACCAACCTTTTGTTTTCAACCACTTATACGCAACCTCGTGCACTCGACCTCCTCA
>NW_018243547.1:0-961 GCF_001263595.1 Phalaenopsis equestris | reverse complement strand
GGACATCTGATCAGTTTATAAACAAGTAATTGTGCATATTAAAAAAATTGGTAAACGCCGCACTAGATGTTTTAATTTGTTTTAAAACATTCATTAAAAATGGAAAATAAACATATATTCATAAATACTTACGTTTCATGAAACAAAAGACTATAAAAGACAGGAAAAGTAAATAAAAAAGCTACAAGATAATTCAACTTGCAAAACTATTCCGCAGACACAGGAGTAGCAAATCCGGTTCACGAGTCATGTTCGCATTTAACGTGAAATCTGCTCGACTCAGACCTGATTGACCTGAATTAAACTGTATAATAAATGGGTCAGAAAGTCTTAACCCAAACCTGATCCACATAACTTGTTTAATATATGCATAATAGTTATTTGGTCAAATTTGAGTCAATTTCAAGTCAAATTTAGGTTTGCGGGCCAATTTCGGGTTAATTTCAAGTTGGCGAGTGAAACCCGAACCCGGCTCTGAAAATTAAACGTGTTGGGATTTTGAACCCAGACTCGACCCGAACATTAATCAGGTCAACCGAAACCTGAATTTTTAAAGTCGGGTTCGAGTTGAGTGCGCATGTCAGGTCAATTTTTAACATCCACAAAAGCAAAGATTAGGCTATGAAATTCTCAAAAAAATTCAATCGCCAAGGCCAGAAATGCAATCATATTTCTTCCATCAAATGTGATATTTTGAGTTCTGAGATTTTACAGCATATTTGCTTCATGCCAGAAAATGCAATTATATTTCTTTCAAAACGAGACAAAAAACTTTATTATAATAAGAAAGGACGAAAATATTTAAATTAAAAAAAAAATCTTATATAACAACAACAACAACAAAGTCTTAATCCTACTACGTGGGGTCGGCTATATGAATACATTTTCTCCATTGCGTCCTATTTAGTTTCATATTTCATTTAGTTATAAATTAAGATCATTTTTTATACAATAAGTCCAA
>NW_018243546.1:0-3850 GCF_001263595.1 Phalaenopsis equestris | reverse complement strand
TTAAATATGTAAATATATAAGAATTATGTGGTATGGATGTAATTGCCAGATTCTTATAATATTTTTTTCCAAAAGAGTAATACAGATGATTTGGACTTACCAATTAATTGCATTCAGCGTCTCCTTCCAATTTTTTTCTTTTCTTATAAGCAATATGGGACTATTCCAGAGTTGATTCTGAAAGATCCATTTGGCAATCTTCAAATATAAATATAATTAATTCAATCCTGTTCATGCATCCATGAGTCTTACAATAAGAAATTTGACCAGTTTTGCCTCATAATATGTGTGGCTGCAAGATATATATTAAAAATTTATTTTTTAAATTAAATTGTTCTTAATGAGATTTTTTTCTTTTGTATTTGTGAACTATTTATTGAACTCAAAATCCTTGAAAGTGATTCAAATAGGTTTGAGCTTGATTTAAAATTAGACTTGAACCTAATTTAATCTCGGGGTCGAAAGTTGGTTCACATGAAGCAATGTTCACGTGTGGGTTTGTTCGTCTCCTATTGGGGCAAGAGAGAAAGGGGAAGGCAAGCTTGAGAGCTCGCTAGGGGATGGTATTGATACTATAAAACTTCTTAGAAAAAATGAAGTTGAAATCGTAACTATCGTAGCGCACTTTGGGGTAGCAACTGAAATTTCATCATAAACATTGAAGTTAAGCGTGTTTTTACTGGAGCACACTTGAGATGGGTGAACTCCTCGGAAGTTACACCAATGAAACAAAACTACGAGGCCATTAAGTCAAAGCGAACAATATTTTGATGAGTGAGAGTTTGAGTTGTTTAAGATTGGTATCAAGTACCATACAGGGCAAAGTGTTGTACCATGAGAGTCATATTTTGAATCCTACATTGGATAAATCATTATATGGTGGGAGTCAACTCTTAAATTTGTAGTGGCCATCCCAAGAATCTTATTTGCCTAACAAATGATTCTGAGTTAAGATAAGTAATAAGAAAATTACTTATTCAAATGGAGGAGATTGTAAAACTACTTAAAATGAAGTTGAACTCTTAAATATCAAAGTTTTTTTTTGGTTAAAAGCTGAAATTTCATCAAAAACTCCTAAGTTAAGCATGCTCTACAGAAGCACTCTTAAGATGGGTGACCTCCCATAAAGTTATATCAGGGAGAAAAAATCATGAGATCCTTAAACCAAAGCAAATGTAAATTTGGCAAAAGAGAGTTGAGATGTTATAAATAGATGAATAATACCAATGCAAATAAAAAGCTGGTCTGTTGCTTATAAATTAAAATAGTATATGTTACAAAATCAAAAGTTTTGTGAACCTCCTACTGAATCATAGTGATCTTAGAAGGAAATATTGATTGTTTCCTTACACTACCAACAATTGATGTCCAACACTCATCAACCATCAACATTCCATATAATATCTAGATCTCCCCTCCTCCAAGAGAATGGTTGACTAGATTGCCTTTTATAGCACAATTATATAAATTTTCATCAATCATCATCTGACGCCTGTCAACAACCAATGTCTAACATCCATCAACCACTAAAATCCAATGCTAGTCTTCTTAATTGCATAATCTCCTCTCAATTTAAAGATATTAAGCTACATATTGACTCACTTGACTTGTGATATTCATGTGCCAATAACCAACACATTCTAATCATCAATCATTAGTATTTGCCACCCAAATTTTTATTGCCCATATTCATTTCTTAACAACAGAATGTCTAAACTGATAGTCAGCAAAAATTTGACTTTCACCATCAACCATGTTTGAAATCTATCAACGACAGATATCTAACATCAAACACCCATTTTCCCAATAGCTCGATCTCCCTTCCTATCATAAAAACGATCAAATCCATGGCCCCTTTATCCCACAATCCTCCTTGTTAACATCGACATTCGATGCTCGTCTTCTCAACTCCGCCCTCTTCTCCAAAGAAAACCAAGATGATTACGCGACATTATACAACTTTAAACACTCGTCAACTATCATTCAACACCAATGAATGGTTGTCACTTGATGTTCATATTGTAGCATGATCTTCTACCAGGCCAACACCCACTATCGCTTGGTAATATAACTCTGCCACACAAAGCTCTGCTACCACTATAAAAAATATCTTCAATAATTCAAGTTTATTTCATTGTATTAACACATTCCTTAATTAAGAATGAAGTCAACATTTGCAATCATTTATTAACACTAAATAATTAAGTTGACAAAGATGTTAGTTTTTGGGCTAATTTTTTATATAATCATGTCAGAAGAGTAGTGTATGATGCCAAAATCACCTTGGACCTACCAAATAATTGCATTCGTGTCCCTACCTCCAGAGCATTTGATGCAGACACTATTGTTTGTATTATAAGACTTTCCACTATTGATTCTGACCATTTGGCGATTATTCAAATATGGCCCCCATCTGCTAAGAATATGAATAAGGTGCTTAATTCTACTCCAAAAAATATACTTACATTCAATGCCATCTTGTTCAGAAAGCAAAACTTCTCTAACTTTTACAAAAGCTCATCTTTAATTAGCGGGTTAATTAGGGGAGAGCTCAACAAATCAAGAGTATTGAGGGCATTTACATATATACCACACAATTCTTATCCATTTACATATCTAACACCAAAATTTTAATATTTTAAATTCATATCACTCAAATCTTCAACATCACATCAAAAATATCACTTCACTATTGTTTTTAAAGATCAAATGTACATTTTTATGCATAGGTTTATGGTACCAAGGTGGTATAAATGAAAATACCAAATTTCTTTAGATATGTAAATTCATAATAATTGTGTGGTACGTATGTAAATTTTTCTATTATAAAATACATACTAATGATGGAGGACATCTGATCAGTTTATAAACAAGTAATTGTGCGTATTAAAAAATTTAGTAAACGCCGCACTAGATGTTTTTATTTGTTTTAAAACATTCATTAAAAATGGAAATAAACACACATTCAAAATTACTGACGTTTCATGAAACAAAACACGATAAAAGACAGGAAAAGTAAAAAAAAAGCTACAAGATAATTCAACTTGCAAAACTATTCCGCAGACACAGGAGTAGTGAATCCGGTTCACGAGTCATGTTCGCGTTTAACCTGAAATCGGCTCGACTCAGACCTGATTGACCTGAATCAAACTGTATAATAAATGGGTCAGAAAGTCTTAACCCAAACCTGATCCACATAACTTGTTTAATATATGCATAATAGTTATTTGGTCAAATTTGAGTCAATTTCAAGTCAAATTTAGGTTTGCGGGCCAATTTCGGGTTAATTTCAAGTTGGCGAGTGAAACCCGAACCCGGCTCTGAAAATTAAACGTGTTGGGATTTTGAACCCAGACTCGACCCGAACATTAATCAGGTCAACCGAAACCTGAATTTTTAAAGTCGGGTTCGAGTTGAGTGCGCATGTCAGGTCAATTTTTAACATCCACAAAAGCAAAGATTAGGCTATGAAATTCTCAAAAAAATTCAATCGCCAAGGCCAGAAATGCAATCATATTTCTTCCATCAAATGTGATATTTTGAGTTCTGAGATTTTACAGCATATTTGCTTCATGCCAGAAAATGCAATTATATTTCTTTCAAAACGAGACAAAAAACTTTATTATAATAAGAAAGGATGAAAATATTTAAATTTAAAAAAAAAACTTATACAACAACAACAACAACAAAGCCTTAATCGTACTACATGGGGTCGGCTACATGAATACATTTTCTCCATTGCGTCCTATATAGTGTCATATTTCATTTAGTCATAATAAATTAAGATCATTTTTTATACAATAAGTCCAAGTCGCCCTAGGTCTACCTTTGCCTTTCTTAACATAAGTCA
>NW_018243545.1:0-1596 GCF_001263595.1 Phalaenopsis equestris | reverse complement strand
ATGCAAGCTTGTTTTTCACTTTTTAAGAGTTAAACTTGTGATACTATTTACTTAATTCGAAAGATTTGGGTGTTATAAATATAAAAAATAATTTTTAAATGTTAGATATAAAAGTACATATGAATTGATTGGTATGAACTATGTAGTGTTAGTTTCCTTCGGGAATAATAATAATATTATTATAATTTATTAAGTCTTAATAGTCCAAATATTGAATGCGAATTTTTCCTGTGAGTCACACCCAAAAAATAAAGCATAGAACCGGAGAGAAAAATAGCCACAGAGAGAGAGAGAGAGAGGAAAAAGAATATCTTGATGAGCAATAATAAACAGTAACTTAGAGCAAGTACATTGACCTTTCTCGACCTGTTTGGCTAATACTGTCTAGCCCTATATTCGTGAAGTGGTCTCTTTTTTATAGACATAGGAAACACGGTACACAAAATGACATAGGTACCCCTACCATAGTAGAGATTGTCAGGGTGTTAAGCATATTTTGTCTGAGTGGGGCTCAGGGACTTTTTGGGGTCCTTGGCCCAGCCAGTTGAATGACTGGGGTAAGGCGATCAGTGATTCGACCTGCAATTAAGTAATTATTTAGTTTCCTGGCAAAAAACTTGACCCGATTTCTCTAGGTGGCTAGTGTGCAAAATGGATATGTTTTAGAATTTAAAATTTTATTTATATTTCACTATGAGTTTTAAACAAATATACATATAATTTCGAGTAATACAGGACCTTCTTTAAAAACCCCAATATCGATTTCATAGAGAAGCGAGGTAAGAAATCCCTCAGGCTAATTCTAATCTACTACTATCAGGGCTTAATTTGGAATTTTTTAAAAGTTTGATTCACCTAAATTCACTAATTTACTCTAAAATTAAAGTTAACTAAATTAAATAAAAACCTAATCTAAGGAGACTCGTCAAATTTTGGAAAATTCTTATATAATAAAAATATATTTCCCCTTACAATGAGATCATAATTAGTTTAGGAATCAAATGTTTAAAATTTAAATGCAGCTTTGTGCCAAATATGAGCATACCTATTATTTACCCTCTTCCAAGCGCATAAAGAATGTTGACTAACCTAAAGTAAGTTCTTAATTGATATGGTTATGATGGGTAGGTTCTCGCATGTCGCTTCATTGTGTCCTCTCTATAGGACTAACCAGGTCTCAGGTTCCAACTCTACATCAAATTGGTAAATATTCTAACATGTCACCCTAGAATCACCAATTATACACTCATCAAAACTTATCTCCCTATCTATTTGCACTCCCCTGGACTAAGTTTCATGCCATCCTAAGGGTTCATGTGGTGTTCACTAGTTGTGTGAAATCATAACCCTCCCGTATCATTATGTTTCGTAATGGATTTTAAAATTACAAATAACCAGTTTGTAAAGTAAATTAAGAACCGATGAAAATACCATCACAATTTTGGAATAAAAGAAATCTTCAAACCATTCTAATCCTACCCATGATTAATTCTAATCACAATGAGAAAGAGTAAGGAAAATTACTCATTAAGCATTGAGAAAATAAAATAGAAAGCTTCCAAAAATAAATTCACTAGAAAAGTGTTTACAACAATT
>NW_018243544.1:3478-5230 GCF_001263595.1 Phalaenopsis equestris | reverse complement strand
GAGTTATATTTTGATTTTTAAAAATCACTTAAGTTATAAAATGAGATCAGAAAGATGATGAGGCTCTAACTTATCTCTAATGCTTAGCAATATTTCAATTGGGAGATCAAACCATGAGGAAGAAAGTAAGAAAGAAGGTAACATTGAAAAAGAAGACGACATTCTCACAGGAAGAAGATTTGATTATTTTGCGAAAGGTAACATTGAAAAAGTTAGAGCGAAAGGCTCTAACTTTAAGATGGATTGATAATCTGAGGTTGAATCTCAAGAGAGGATCATTCTCACAGGAAGAAGATTTGATTATTAGCCCAAAATAAAGATGGAAATTTTACAGACATAACACTTAGTCTCCATTTATTTATACATCTAACACCATACTTTAACTTTTACATACAAACAGATCATCTTACCTATGTATGAGAATGTGTATTTCGCTTTTTTAAAGTTAGAATGTGCCGTGAAAGATTTGGGTGGTGTTGACCTCATTTTTGGTTGAGGTTTAGTTTTACCTCTTTAGTAGCCTAGGGTCTAGCCATAGGACTTTTTCTGTTGACTATTCCTAGAAAGCTAGACTTGGAACCCTCACCATTAGAAATTCTACCCTTTTCTTTACTCAACTTGAAGTTTCACATGTTGGTCTCAACCTCAAAGTACTTAGTAGGTGGGGTCACTGTGGGGGAAACTCAGGGTGAGACACTCAAGATGAGTCACCCTTAGGACTGCTGGACCTTAGGGTTGACCCTGAGTATTGGTCTAAGGCTTAAGGTACATACTTGCACTCACAATTACTCACAATCCTAAACTTAAACTTCTAGGCTTTGGGCCCTTGATACTTTTGGGAAACTCATGTAGGTGGTCCTTTAAACCCATTAGCCCTAGGCTAGGGTTTGGCTAAGATCATTACATAGAGGAACCAAAATGGGGTTTCCATTGGTCCATGGCTTGTTGATGGTGGTTAGCACTCCAACTCTACCAAGATACCCAACCTAGCCTTTTGCCCCTAAAACTCCCCCAAATTACCGAAATACCCCTCTTTGACCCAAAATCCCAAAAAATTCCAAAAATCTCCAGAAAATCCCAATAAATCCCAAATAATCCCAATTTCATTTCTCTCAACTACTACATGACCCAATTTGGCCAATTTGACCATCTTTAGAAAAAACCCCCAAATTTGCCTTTAAGTGCCCAAATTCCCCAAATTTAATTCAAATGTCCATCAATTTGATCTCAATTAACCCCAATTCAAATCCTAAACTCAAATTCACTTTTTATATGACCAAACTAAACCAAATAAAAGCTCTATTGGTCCATAATTTGAGCCTAATTTTGAGTTGGGTCACAACCCCAATTTTGACCATATGGCTTAATCTCACCAAATTGAACCCATAGCCTAGTCAATTGGCCTCAATTAATGTTGAAAATTCTTTATAACATCCTATATATCAAAATAAACTATCAATTTTCCTTGGTGAAGTCTCAAATCCATTTGATTTTGGCCTAAATCCAAAATTCCCAAATTTAGCCCCAATTTCGCTAAGTCCCCAAATTTCACACAATTGATTGCTTTAACCTCCAAATTGGCATCCAATTCATGTTGAAAACTCTCCATGAGGTCCCTATTGACCATTTACAACAATAAATTTGGACTTAGCCCAAGGCTAACCCAAGCTAGACCCAAGCCTAGCCCAACATGACCGAATTGATTAAAGTTCAAAATTCCTTTAAATTGACCCCCCAATTGGACTCAAAACC
>NW_018243544.1:0-760 GCF_001263595.1 Phalaenopsis equestris | reverse complement strand
TAGCCTTAATTAACATTTAGGCTTAAGTCAAGGAGGAGAATGGGTAGCCTATAATCTTAATCAATTTATTTGATGTTTGAAACACAAAGGGGTTAATTGGTAGAAACCAATCTTATTTTCTTAATTAAGACTAATAAATTCTTAAATTATTAAAATTTGGAAGTGTATTAAAATTAAATGATCTTGGACTTAGGGGTATGACTTTTGAAGTCAATAATTAATCAATTTAATACCCCTATTTTGATTTTCAAATAAAATCCAAATCATGAATCGTGAACACCTAAAGTTTAACCTTTTTCAAAATTAATTAAGACACTCACCTAGGTCTTAAGGGCTTAGTGGTGACTTAGGCTAAATCAAAATTGACTAAAACAAGATTAGAGAAATAAACATAACGAAATAAAATATCCTTGAAACATCATTAAGCCCAATTAGGACTAAAATTTGGCTAAGTGTTCAAATTACAATAACTTGCCCCTTTAAGGACCTTCACCCATATAATTTTCAAAATTAAATGATAAATGATAATTACCCCTTTCTCAGGGATAATTGAGACATCAATGTTCACTAAGTAATAAGGGTATTTACAGGATGAACCATTAAGCAATATAATGAGTTTAAATGGACTTGAGGCTTTTCACTAGTTGGTGAGACGGAGGCATGAACCTGCTTCCCCTTCCTAACTAGTTGAATACCTCAGAGGCCTATTAAACTTAATCTTCTTGGCTCAATGGAATCATCCTTAATTAAACTTTTAAGG
>NW_018243543.1:0-232 GCF_001263595.1 Phalaenopsis equestris | reverse complement strand
ATTTAAATTATTTCATATAATCAATATTTATCATAATTAATTCTTACGAATTTGTTATTCAATTAAATTAACAGGCTTATTACGGAGTTATTTTGGTATTATTGTGGTATTATTTCAGTGTTATTTGCATTTTATTCCTGTGTTGCTTGAGGTAGTTGCTGTATTATTGGAGTTTTATTCCAATGTTATTTAAGGTACCTGACCAAATGAAAATATGTTGAGATTTTCATAC
>NW_018243542.1:0-395 GCF_001263595.1 Phalaenopsis equestris | reverse complement strand
CATTCCCTAAAGATGGTTGGGATTATCATAGCTACATGGACTTCATTTGCCTGGACAAACCCGTTTGAGGGTTCTCCTATTGGGCTTTGCTCTGTCGTCGTATATCCACGTCTACTGCAACAAACTCTTTGAGCTTCCAGGAATGGATGTGCTCCTCCATTAGGTTTTGGAGTTGATGACATTCTTTTGAGTCATGATCATGACACAGTGATACTGGTAATACTTATTTGTATCTTGTAAGGCCATGGCCTCCTTCAGTGGTGGGGTAGGTTTGAAGTAATCTTTGTTATGGATGATCTAGAATATTTCGCCCATTGACATGTTAAGGGGTGTCAAGAAAAGTTTTTCCTAGTCAAGATATGGTTGTTTGTAATATTGGGCAGACCATTGATTAG
>NW_018243541.1:0-484 GCF_001263595.1 Phalaenopsis equestris | reverse complement strand
TATTTGCACTCAACTCCATGTACTTTATACTCATCCATGAAATCAAATGTGACTCTTAGTTTGTTGTGGAAAGCATAGCCCTTTAGGATTGTCTGTTTCATAATAAATTTTAACAATTCAATTGACCAGATTGAAATGTAAATGAAGTTCAAAGTTTGAGTCATCACAAATATGAACTTGATTCTTCACATGACCATTTCTCTTTGTAGGGAGAAGGACAAAGAGATCTACTTAGAATTCATGAAGAAGATACAACAAAACATGGATTTTATATATAAAAATAAGTTTACAAAACAAGAAGAAAAGTAAAACAACTTAACTTGATATCTTCCCCAAGCAAATCCCTTAAAGTTCCTTTGAATCTCTTTCTCTCTTTATAATAAATCTCTCTTAGAAATATAATGAAGAAGAATCTCCCACTTTCTCTCTCATCTTACAACTCTTAGAGCCACTTGCAACACTCTCCACCAACTTAGAACTCACG
>NW_018243540.1:0-365 GCF_001263595.1 Phalaenopsis equestris | reverse complement strand
CATTTGAAAGTATTATAACACATTATCTAACAAACATACATAAAATACTCATAGATACAATACAATAGGGCTTAGTTACCTAAATGTAAAATTAGAAATTATTAAGTCAAGTCTAAACACATCTTATATGAATGAAGAAATATTACAATTGCTCTAATTTATTCATAATTCTTAGGAGGGATACGACGTCTCCATCTTGTAAATAACTTGTGGAGTTTCCACCACACATGAGTTCTTAATCATTTACTCAATAATGATCGTTACATTGATGATGAAGATGCATACATTGGAACTGTCTGCATGGAACTATGAGTAAAAACATCAATAATGTCATTGGCATTCTTTTAATAGTATAAAATCTAGTC
>NW_018243539.1:0-3156 GCF_001263595.1 Phalaenopsis equestris | reverse complement strand
ATAACAAATCACTGTGATTTTTCTCACGGAATCATGGGTTCTTCTCCCATCCCTACGAAAAGAACAAAGGACACACCACACCCTAGCATATTCAAGTTTTCCGCAGCTCCTACAGCGGACCATCTCATCAACCTTAGGAGAAGTTCTGATTAACTTTGATTTATTTTTTTTGGCTGGTTTTACCTTTTTTTACTTACCATAAGTATGTCCTTGTTCATTCATATCAGTAACTTTTTTCTTTTCTGTTTTTTTTTTTTTTTTTGGACTTGAGATTTGAAACATCTACATGTAGTATTTTGCACATTCGTTTAGATAATTAGCTGCAGGCTAATTTTTCTGGGGCATTTACATAAATAGGACACAGTTCTTATGTATTTATATATCTCGCACCTTAACTTTCATATTTACACACATAGCTCTCAAATGTTTAATATCAAATAAAAAATAGTACTATTACTACTTTGAAATGTGAAATACATCTTTTCATACATAGCTTTAAAGCACAAAATGTTATATATGTAAATATGAAAAATTAGTTGTGAGATATGTAAATACTTATAAATTATGTGCAACATATGTAAATTTCCCTTTTTTCTAATGCTGTTTTAAGAAATGCTAATCTGCCCCACTTGATCTCTAAAGTTCTTTCACTCTGTTGATTTTATTTCAGTATCTTGATCTCTTCTAAGCTGATGATCATGTATGACCAAGATCCCGATGTTCTTCGATGGGGTCTTCATCTTCTTCAAGGTGATTTCTTAAATAGTGCATATGGCGAGGGAACAATTCGCAGTGATGCCAACATTTACCAAGCGGCGTACAGCACTCAATGCAATGTTGCTCTTGATTGCTCTAATTTTGAAAATGATGAAATTATTGCTCATGCTCTTCAAGAAGAACTTTCACAAGTCGCTCTTGCTGAAGCACGCGGAACATCTCCTGCAGGCGAAGAACATCTGCAAGCATCTGTTCTTGCTCAAGCTTGGCTTGGTCCGGCGGCGAGAGATTCAACTTCAGGTGCGGAGATAAGCTGAAAGTTTTAGTGCCTCATTGATTATGGAAAGATTAAGTTGATATATTTGTGATTTCATTTACAAAATTTTTTAATTACCTGACAAAGTTGTTATCCCCATTAATATGAATATAATTTGGAAATTTATGTACCTAGCACACTATTCTTATGTATTTACATATCCCACACCTAAAATTTCATATTTACACACATAGCACTTTGGTTATTTAAACCCATGCATGAAAAAATGTTTTTAACTTTTATAAAGTGGTGATAGTGCTATTTTTTATTTAAAATTAAAGATTTGATTCCTGTGTGTAAATATGAAAGTTTATGTGTGAGATATGTAAATACATAAGAATTTTGTGTTGTGTGTAAATGCCCCATATACTGTGAAGGTATCTTGGCTATCATTAACTAGGAGTCAACATAGAGTACATATTGTTGAAATTCAGACTAAATGGGAAAATTTTTATTGATTTAAACGGAGATATAAAATAATCCTTACATGAATCCTAGAATATGAAAGACAATAAAAAAGAAATAACATGAAATGAAAGATATAACACTTAATATCTCCAATTAATCAATTAATATTAATTATTTGGATATAATGAAAGTAACATAAAATAAGAAAGCCTAAAATATGAAAGAAAATAAATCTAATTCAAGAAAATTAATCTATGATGTCAGGAAATAAAGTTATATTAGGAAATAAATCTAATCTTCATAACTTCTAACAGGAATAAATTATTTCCTAATATAACTTCTAACACTCCCCCTCAAGTTGGAATCTGGTTAACAACCATGTTCAAGTTGGATTTGAATACATCAAACATTGGTCTAGGTAGATCCTGTTAAGTAAAACTTGAAGTTTTCATTTCGTACTGCGGCTTTTTTTACTGCAGTTCATGCAATATCTCTAGGTAGGAGGAAGACTCCTACAAGTAATGCTGCAGAGGAGTTTGGGAAATAGACAACTTCCAGGAAAAGCTGACTTTTAGTTGAATGCGATTGTCTTTAACTGTAGTTTCTACAATATCTGTTAGTAAGCAGAAGCTCTTAAGGTAATGTTGCAGGGGAGTTTGCAATGTAGACAATCTGCAGAATAAACTGACTTTTAGTTGACTTTAATTATCTTTGATTGCAGTTACTCAAGTGTATGTAAGTAGGCGGAAGGTTCTTACAGATAATGTTATGGGAGAGTTTGCAGGGAAGTAGACAACCCATAGAAAAGTTGTAAGCTATGACCTGTAGAGAACTGAAAAGCTCCATAGGTAGGGTTGTTGCAGAAAAAAGCTCCAAAGGAGGACAAGTTGTAGGAAAAAACTCTGGAGGAAGATATGTTGCATGAAAAAGCTCCGGAGGATGGCCTATTGCAGCGAAAAACTCCGGAGGAGGGCCTGTTGCAGGAAAAAATTTTGGAGGGTCAGTTGCAGGAAAAAAATTTGGAGTGTCAGTTGCAGGAAAGAATTTCTGGAGGGCATGCGACGGGGAAAAGCTCCGGAGGAGGTCTTGTTATAGGAAAAAGCTATGAAGGAGGGTCTGTTGCACGGAAAAAGTTTCGGAGGAAGGACTGCTGCTGGGAAAAACTCTAAAGGAGGGTCTACTGCTGGAAAAAACTCCAGAGGACGGCCTGTTGTGGGAAAAAGCTCCGGAGGAGAGTCTGCTGCAGGAATGATTGTCGTGAACAATTGAGCAAGTCACTTTCATATTTGGGTCTAGTTTTAGATTAGAACTCATAGATTTATAGTGTTTCTCTATCACATCCCAGTTCATAAATTATGGGTTGGTTGCAAGTTCTTCAACATCCGGTAGAATAGGAGCAACTTTTCTACCATGCTTATTAAGAAATGTTTTATATGAGGACGGGAGGTTTTATTCTTTAAAGTATAAACATATAGGATTTGGTTTGAAGAGAGTCACATAATGAATACATCACATGTGACCAAGTCAAAGGTTTACATGCAGTTTTAAAATGTTGGCGCTTTATCCCTCAATTAAATGCCAAAACATTAGAGCATGAATCAGTATATAAACAACCAAGCTGCTGCGTTGTGTTCCTAGTCCTGTTAGGAGTATTGAAGGACCGACCGCAACACTTGCAAACAATGCTCTACATCCCACAGTTCTTCTGTGCCCCC
>NW_018243538.1:0-490 GCF_001263595.1 Phalaenopsis equestris | reverse complement strand
TTGTTGTGGAGGTAGTAGTCCGTCGTGAGTGTTGTTGATAGTTGCTCCAGAAGCTTTGATTGACTAGAAAACAATAGTAAGCAGTTGCGAGAACTGTGGACCACATAGGTCGTAGTGGCGAGTATGAATGACGCCCGTAGGCCGCAAGGGATGGATTCAAGAGTTGCACGAGCTGTGAACCACGTAGGCTGTAGGGCGACCGTAGGCTGCGGAGACCGGAATCGGGAGCAGCACAAGCTGTGAACCACGTAGGCGGTATAAGCGATTATGAATGACGTCTGTAGGTTGCGAAAGCCTGAGTAGGAAGTTGCACGAACTGTGGACCACGTAGGCCGTCGGGGCGAGTATGAATGATGTCCGTAGGCCACGGGGGCGAACGTTGGCAGCTGCACAAGCTGTGAACCACGTAGGTCGTAGAGGTGAGTATGAATGACGTCCGTAGGTCGCGGGGGCCGGAGTCATGAGCTGCATAAGCTGATGACCACGTATG
>NW_018243537.1:0-230 GCF_001263595.1 Phalaenopsis equestris | reverse complement strand
GCCTCTATGGCCCCTGAACTCATTTGTAGGTCATGTTTCTACGACCCCTGAACCTGTCGGGCGTGGTCATGCCTCTACGGCCTCTGAACCACTTTTCTGGGTCATACCTCTACGGCCTCTGAACCCATTGTTGGGGTGGATATAAGTCTCGTGTGCATTCCTCCCCATCCTCTTACAAGTGGATTTGGCTCCCCTGACTTTCCCTTCTTGGGCTACTTGGCTCTTTTTGA
>NW_018243536.1:71880-72081 GCF_001263595.1 Phalaenopsis equestris | reverse complement strand
TTCTAAATCTTTATCTTTGTGTGTCAAAATTTCGCTCGAGAAAACAGTGTTCTTTGGAGGCGCGTAATAGGGAGCGTCTTCATGGATACCAACTTCATGCCCTGAAAATGGTTGTAAGTCTGCCTTGATGCAATGTCTTGACCATCTTTCCGGTATTTAATGCACTGATGTAGGGATGATGGAACCATGTTATGCTCATGA
>NW_018243536.1:33533-68498 GCF_001263595.1 Phalaenopsis equestris | reverse complement strand
TGGTATGACCGGTGGTGACCATAACAGTATCGACTCGGTTTCCCAAACAGAGCCAGACGGGAACACGGGTAGGTGACTCTACAGTCGACCTAGGAGATTTTCTAGCGGACTTAATATCCTTCAAAATTTCATTCTTCATATGAGGGGAAATTACATGTCCCGCTCGTTTAAGTAATTCACTAACAGAACATCTTTCTTTAATAGCAAGCCTTCTGAAGATTGCACTAACTAGGGTGATGGGGATGAATTTGTTTCCCACCTCACCATATCCATGAGGTGATGATAATGCGGCAGCAATCTTCGGGATACTCTCATATCCATGAGTATCTGTCAAATGATGGAATCTACTCCCTCGCAGGAGTAGGTAAATTTCCGGTAATACCTCTTCAACTTGATGAGGCACCTCCTCATCAGGTGTATTTTCAGGATTCTGGGCTTTGATGGCCCTCCAAACTCTCCTATTGCAGTTCCTTCTTTGAGTTCGGGTCAGTGGTAGAGTCCTTGAGCTCGACCCAATTTCAAACACGGGTGGCAGAACAATTAATCCTTCAGCCGAATCTTCGACAATCATCACTTCCTTTCCCTTAGCAGCAGCGGGTGTCGTGACGGTAGCTGCTCTAACCGTCGTGCCGGCAGGGAAGTCTTGAAGGCTGTTTAAATTGAATTCTGCAGACGGCTCCTGAACTTCCGGGGCAGCGATCTTCATTACCACGAACGGGGCTTTCCCGAGAATAACCTCGAGGTCTTCAAATCCGGCTCCGAACTTGATGGTGGGAGCGACGTTACGGGTGTTGCGATCCATCGGCAGTTTGCAAGAAAAGGTCAGCGTTGGGTAAGCCATCGCAGCGATGGTTCCTTTAAGTTTGTTGATATCTTTAGAGAAATGTTAGGTGATTCTCTTGATAAATTGGACAAAATGAATGTTGTTGTAACCGGAGCTAATTTCTTGTTGCAAGAAATCCCATATGAATTCTTCACATTCATGCATGGGAAATAGACTCCTGTAGGTGTTGACCAAAAGAACTTGTTTCCATACCTTCTCATTAATATTGGCTCTGAAGTTAGTATGATAAAGTTTATAGGGGACGGGAAAAAGGAAGTTTGGACGGGTTACTGGCACACACAGTAGCGGTGAAACTATGTTTGGGCTAGCAAAAATCTTTTATCCGGTTGTACAAGGTAAGATGAACTTTTACAACTAAAACCAGCAGGGGTACAATCTTGTGCTTGACTTGATTGTTAAAGATATTTGTGGAGAGCTTATTTATCAAAAGGAAGGGCTATCAACTTCAACACTTGTTTCCAACTTTGGAAAGGTTCTAAGCTCAAGAAGAAAGCTTTCTGCCTACAAAGTTGAGAATCTTGCCACAACACTATTGAGTGTATTTACTTACAATATTGCACAGATTCCTCTTATTTGGGTGTATATGCAAACTAGTCCAAGGCATGTTGCTATGGATATGGTTAAGCTTTTCTTGTCGATTGTTCCATCATTGTCAAACCCATCGGAACTCGAAAGGATATAAAGTTGGGAGCAATTGTGAAATTTTTTAAAACCTCAATTCGAGAAGAACATAGTACCTGTTAAGCAAGGAAATCGCAAACTCGTCTGCATAATTTTTTTTTTAATAGGGAAATGTTTATTTACTACCTAACATTTTTTGCAGATGCTTTGAAGACCTGTTGCGTCTCTTAAAATCGTGAGTTAAGTTCATGCTTTTGTTTCTCAACCGTAGAGTCTCACGACACTGACCAGTTCGTCTCTTAAATTAGTTGAGAAGATTGACATCCTTTGGTGCCCCCAACGGGGGTTGACAATGGGAGGCTGCAATATTTTTTGGTGATTTTGGACTTTTAAATAAGAAAATTTAGGAATTTTTGGGTTTATAGAATAAAAATAAAATATGAATCATTTGAAATTTTAAAAAAAAAGAAAATTTGAGCTTTTTGAAATATAGGCTCAAAGAATTTAAAAAGTATTTAAAGCCTCTTGCTTTTGAAATTTAAGCTTTCTATGCTTTAAAATATTTTAAAATTTGGGCTTTTAAATTTTAGGTTCTTAGGATTTCTAAAGATAATATCAATTTTTTGAACTTTTCAAACTTGAAATTTTAATGTTTAAAATCATAGTCAATGTGAACATTTAAGTTTTAAGTCTCGATGGTTAAATTAACCCAAAATTGAGCTTTCAAAATTAAGAGTTCAGGGTTAAAATTAACAAAAAAAAAGTTTGAAATATTCAAATCTAAACTCTCTTAGGCTTGAATTATTTGAATTGACCTGAGTATTAAATATTTATACTTTCAAACATAACTTGATACATTCGGGGCTTAGCCTAATTCAAAATCAAAGTACCAAAATTCCTAAAACTAAACTTAAATTGAAATTCAAATACCTCAAATTGCGGAGCTAAGTTTGGTTGGAAAGCCCTGCCATCGGATTCACAACATATTTGCAAGCGAATAAGAGGCGGTTTTTTATAAAGCTTAAAATGGAAGTTTATATGTCAGCTATTTGATTTAATTCATATTTTAAAATCATATGAATTAGCTTAAGAAATTAAATGATCCAGCTAAAATAGCTCAAACATATGGGTTAAACGCCTGCATGTCCTCCAACTAAACATATTGAATGCTCAAATATTATGTTCGAGAAACATCTGCAGGCTAATTGGGTCGCCTTATCTATAAGATAGGATCGTAAGACCCACTTAACTAGTACAACCATCCTCTTTGTAAGGACTTGACTTGACAAGTCTAGTAAGCTTTAATAAGTGTCCAAATCTTAAAATAAGAATTTACATATCCAAATCATCCCACTAGTCTGATTCTCCTCTTCACAAGAACTGAAGTTGACGAGTCTAGTAATTTTGAGATAAATGTTCTAATTCTAAAGATGAAAATATATAAATCCAAATCACCTAGTATGATCCTCCTATTTAGAAGGATAGAAGCCGACAAGACTTATACTCTAAAATTCTAAACATACAAAAAATAAATATCGCCCCTTCAAATATAAAAGTTTTAAATATTCCAATCTTCGATGATGGTCGTGTTGAACTAAGGTTCAACCCGAAGGGTCAATCTTTAAAATTAAGTTTTTCAAAATAACCAGCTAATATGTAAAGCAACATTTAATCACCTAAAAACAAAAAAGCAAATTTCATCCATCCTACGCAACAATTTGTCGAGGGTGACACACTTCTGGTTGACTTTAACTAAAATAAATAAATGTCATATCAAATGTATCAATATATTCACAATCAAAATAATTGTATGCCAATAAGGATGTGGCCCGAGTTCTCTGTGTGCATGGTTTTGTCGCCAAATGATACTATAAAATAGAGCACTCTGACTGCATAGTTGTCGCAAAATAATACCATTATACTATTGTCGCAATTGCAGCCCATATGCTCCCCAATAATTTTTTACTCTTTGAGTTGTTAATCATAATAATATAATTGATTGACATAAAGTCTTCTATTAGTTAAGATCGACTTAAATTTGTCCCCTTAGGCAAATATTCTTCCCAGATCTATAAGGATATCTTGGACAATGCAACCCATGATTGCTGACAACAAACCTTCTATCCGGTTGGGTCGATTATATCCTCTGACTAAGTAGATCAAGGATCACGACAACCCGAGGTGACGAAACTATAAAATCTTGATCGGGTTTCACCTTTATTCTCCCACAATGCGCTTTAAGTTTCAAGTGATGGATTTTATAATTCAATCCAATTTGACAAGTTCAAGTGATCCATATCCAAGAGAGTTTTCTAATAGATTGATGGATTAAAATTAAATACAAGAGATAATCTACACAGAAAATGACTATGCAATCAAGCTAAAACATTCTCAACTATACAAGTTCCAAGACCTTGTGATAGAAGGGTAACGTTTTCGTTTTTGTTACCCCAGGGAAGCAAAAATGAAAAGTCGAAGGTATGAAGCGAGGAGTCGAGAAGAGAAAGCGAGCAGTCGAGAAACTAAATAGAGAAGGAAAAGGAATGAACAATCAAGCAGCCGAATAGAGGAAGTGGAAAGGATGGGTCGCGTAAATGAATGACAAGGGGGAGAAGAAGAGTTAAAATCAGGAAGTTTAAGAAGAGATTTTTGACTATTTAAGTCGCAAACCACTTACTTGAGAACGACGCGGAAGGAGTCGGCAGCGTCGAGCTTTGAAGAAGAAGAAGAGAGGGAGTGCGTGCGTTTGGAGTTCGACTGGAGGAGTTCGGTCGAGCCGAGCAATATCGTGAGAAGGAGAAGCTGGAGGAAGAAGAACTTGCGGTTGGGCCGAGCCATACAAGAACTTGCGAGTGCGGAGAGGTATTTGAGTCCAAGGTAAGAATATGGTTTTAAACGATAAAATAAATTTATTATATTATTATATACTAATACTAAGGTTTAAATAAATTAGATTTTTAACTAAAAGAGTGTTATAGTATGAATGGAAATGGTTTGATTTTAGTTAAGTTCAATTATATTTTTAATAAGGAATTTTTAAGCAACAAAAATGTAAATGTATGTATATAAGGACTATTAGAAAATATATAAATTATATAAACAAAAAGTTAAACCAACATTATTATCAATATTTTATTAAGCTTAAATTGTTTAAAAGAAATAATTAAACAAAAATAACAATTAGTATAATAATAATAAAATAATATATATCACAAAGAGTCAAATTATGACAAATTACTTTTAATTAATAGATTAAAATATAATAAATTAATAAGAATTTTTATGCACTTGACTTTAAGTTTCACGGGAGATAAGTGAAGAGAACATTTAAAATCATTGGCAATCAAAGTGAGTACTTGTACTTTTTAAACAATAATAAGAATTTATTTATTCTCAAATACGTTTGAAGTTGATATTTGTGTGTGCTTTATTTTGACTAAGATATTTTTTTTATTGGTCATATCGTTATTAATGTTTACTCATGCATTTAGTGAATTAGATCAAAGAGATTTTCTTAAATAATCAAAATGTCAAGAAAAATCAAAGAAATGAACATCACTCAAGGACGAATCAAGTCGAGCTTGATGGCATGTTCAAATAAGAAAGCCCTACTTTTTCAAATAGTCTAATCAAGCACAAGGCATGGCTAAAGGAATTTCTTCTTCAATAAGTCCAACAAATCGGAAAGCAAAGAACCAAAGAAGTTATCCCAAAAGTTTGTTCAAAGCTCGATGTTGAACTCAGGACAGACAATCTCTTGCCACTGACTTAAAAAAAAGTTCGAAGGCTAGATCACTGGCATATATTCCTTCAATAAATATGTCAAAGCACAAAGCTAGGACCGAAAGTTAATTCCTTCGTCAAAATCTGTCGAAGCAAAAAGTAAGAGTAAAAAAACAAGCTCAATCTTCCAATAAGTGGCAAGTAAGAGACGACGTCAAACAAAGTTAGTAAGTTGCCTATTCTGCTCCAATTATACTTTGCATCGACATCCCATCAACATTTTTGGAGATCTACAAAGTGAAATTGTCAAAATATGATTCAAATAAATTTTTTGAGATTTACATGGTCAATCGGTTTACAACAAACATAAAATCTGCTTCAAGCGCGTACCATATTTGTTTTGGATCATTTGCTGATGCTTAAAATAAAATAAAATAAGAGAAAAAAATTAATTAGATTAAAACCCTAACTAATCCTGCCCCATAATAGTTCCAGCTCATTCATACGGAGGTCTCAGTTTCTTTTCTCACTTAAACTCCATCAGTGCCGTTATTCCTAGCTAGGAACAACAACAACGGGATCACAACAAACATCCTCAAACTCCTGTAATTATCTCCAAGCAAACACGAGATTGCAACAGATAAATTTCTCTGAAACTCCACTGTTCCTCTTCTTCACTCGACTTCTTGCACTGCATAGTAACACATCGTTTCCTCTTCATCGTCTTGCAAGCTCAATCGCAGAAACCCCTTGAACCACTCTCGATACAATAGTGGTTAGGGCTAACCAGAGCAGCAAGAAAGAGATCGCGACACACACAAAATTCCAAAACTTCTATAATTCTCTCCTTTTGCTTCGCATCCTGGACGTAGATGCCACTCAAACTCCTCTGTTCGCCTACCATCGTGCAATATAATCACGATTAGTGCTAATTGGGAAGACGGTGATGGAATTGCGGCATATAGAAACCTGAACTTCCCATCTTTCATCTCCTGCATTGCCCTGCCAGAGAAACTCGCACTGGTGCCGCACCTCCTTGCTACGATTGCTTCCCCCGCCCGATCCTGCCCTTGCCTTCTTCTTCGCACGCCGAAAACAGACTAGTGTTTTGATCGCGACGCCACTGTCCTATATGCAATTCTGTATAATTAGTGGTAGTTTTTCGCAGATTATTTACATGGAAATTAGTTGATCTGGAGTTACGATCGGTCAGTTGAACCTCGATAACATGAACTACAAAGGTTTGTTGAATCTCCAAGGCGTGGAGATATGCGGAGATCTCTAGCAGCGGAATCCTCTGATTGCACTTCCCATCCAATCTTCAGATAGTGCCCTTCTCTCAGCCGATATAAGAGGAATTTTGATCAAAGTGGTTTATTTCGAGGACATCGCGGAGGTTAAGAGCCACGGAATGATAATTCAGAGACAGTTCAAATTCATGAAATTCCAAACAAGTCGTCTGGATGAGTGCCTAGAAGATGTACACTTTATTTGAATTAAATTTTTACTTTTGTTTTTCTTTTTGTTTGGCTAGTTTGTACATATATTTTTCACTAGTATCTACGATATTATAAAGATCACTAAAAATACAATTTTTAGTGGCACAAATTATTCTCTTTGACTCCATACGGGTCATCTTATATTTTTTCAGTTGTCTAAGTTCTTACATTTAAACTAATTTTTATAACACAATATATATTTTATCTTAGAAAATATTGGAACTTTTTGGCTTATAAAATAAAATAAAATAAAATATGAATCATTTGAAATTTAAAAAAATTGAAAATTTGAGCTTTTGAAATGTTGGCTCTTGGTATTTTAAAAGTAAAGCCTCGTGCTTTTGAGATTTAAAATCTCCACGACTTTAAAATATTTTAAAATTCGGACTTTTAAATTTTAGGCTCTTATGAATTTTAAAGATGATAACAATTTTTGGACTATTCAAACTTGAAATTTTAAAATTTTAAATCAAAGTCAATGTGAATTTTTAAGTTTAATTCTCAATGGTTAAATTAACCCAAAGTTGAGCTTTCACTATTAAGAGCTTAGGGTTAAAATTAACCAAAAAAAAAAGTTTAAAATTTCAAATCCAAACTCTTAGGTTTGAATTATTTGAATTGACCCATATAATAATTATTTATACTTTCAAACATAACTTAATACATTCGAGGCTTAGCCTAATTTAAATTCAAAGTAACAAAATTCACAAGGCTAAACTTAAATTGAAATTCAAATACCCCGAATTTAGGAGTTAAGTTGGATTTGAAAGCCCGGCTACCTGATTCACAAGACATTTACAATTGAACAAAAGATAGTATTTTATTAAGCTAAAAATGAAGATTTGTATGTGAGCTCTTTGATTCAATTCATGTTTTAAAATTATATGAATTGTTTTAAGGCACTAAATGCTCTAACTAAAATAGCTTAAACATATGGAAGTTAAAGTCCCGCATGTGCTCCAACCAAACATATTGAATGCTCACAAATTAGGTTCTAGAATGCTGCCCGCGCTAATCAGGCCACCTTGTCTTTAGGATAGGGTCGTAAGTTCCACTTAACTAGTTTGATCCTCCTATTTGTAAGGACGGGAGTTGACGAATCTAGTAAAGCCCTAATAAGTGTTCAAATCTTGAAATAAGAATTTACATCCAAATCACTCCACTAGTCCAATCTTTCTCCTCACAAGAACTGAAATTGAGGAGTATGGTAACTTTGAGAGAAATATTCAAATTCTAAAGAAGAAAATCTAGAAGTTCAAACCACCTAATCTGATTCTCCTACTTATAAGGATAGAAGTCGATATGACTTATATTCTAAAAGTCTAAACTTACAAAACTAAATGCCCCCCATTCAAATATAAAAGTTTTAAATGTTCAAATCTCTTATGATGGTCGTGTTGATCTAAGATTTCAACTAATATGTAAAGCCAAATTATATCATCTAGAAGTTAAAAGCAAATTTCACCCACCATCTATAATAGTTCGTCAAGACTAACACTTTTTTTATTGACTTCAGCTCACAAAGAGCGGATGTCATTTCAAATGTATAAATATATTCACAATTAAAATTATTGCATGTCAGTAAGAACGTGACATGAGTCCTCTGTCCACGTGATTTTGATATCAAATGACACCACAAAATAATAGTTATGACCAGAGCACTCTGTCGATCAACTTTTTTTTTAAAATAATTTTAATTTAGTATAAATATATAATTTTGATTTTTAAAAATAGTGTTTTAATTTTGAAAAATATGACCGAACAAATTCCATATGTCTAGTAGTTTAATCAATCGAACACAGCACCACAACTAATACATCGCATCGAGAGATGGGCATACTACTTGACAGCAGGCTCAGTTATTTTATAAAAGCTTAAAAACATTTTTATGATTGAACAAAAATAACCAAAAAATAAAATGATTGTTTTATGATTTAAATTATTTCGCCTTTTTGTATTATACAAAAAGTAAAATAAATGGATTTAATGATTGAAAGTAATTTAATATTTTTAAATGAAAAGTAAATCCTTAACTCAATCGAGACTGTTTCAAAATGTGTTTCTTCATGAAGATCTCCTAGAGGGGATGTGCATGGAGATACCCCAGGCTTCGACACGAACCAAACAGTGGACAAGGTATGTACATTGAGAAAGTCACTGTATGGTTTGAAACAAACCTCATGCTTTGTTTGACAGGTTCTGGAAAGCAATGGTAGGCATGGGTTATCAACAAATGAATACTGACCACATAATATTCTTTCAACAACATGGAGATTAGTTACTATTCTTGCCGTGTATTTGGACGATATGATTGTCACTTGGGATGATGAGGGAGAGAATGCTCAGATGAAGGCATGTTTGGGCAAAGATTTTGAGGTGAGGGATCAGAATCAGCTTAGATACTTCTTAAAATTGATGTGGCTTGTGAAGTAGAGGGGATTGTTCTATCTCCAAGAAAGTATGTGCTAGACTTGCCCAAAAAGACAAGCACGTTGGGATGCAAGCCTACAATTTCACCAATTGATCAGAAGGGAAAGTTGAGCCCAAAGGCAAGAGGGTCAGTTGATCACGAGAGGTACCAGAGGTTGGTGGGCCGTCTCATCTGAGTCACACTAGTCCCGACTTATAATTTGCAATAAGTGTGGTGACTCGCTACATGCATGATACAAGGAAGGGTCGCATGGATACATTATATCAGATTCTGAGGTACCTAAAGAGTACACCGGGAAAGAGGTTGATCTTGATCTTCAGAAAGAAATGAAATGTAAGCATTGAGAGCTATTGAGACTCTGACTGGACGAGTTGTATGGATGACATGAAGTCCACACCTAGATATTGCATTTTTTTAGGGGGGCAACTTGGCCACTTGGAAGAGTAAGAAACAGTCATTAGTAGTGAGGTCAACAACAGAGACAGCGTATACGGTCATGGTATTAGTAGTTGTTAAGGTGATGCAGCTGAGAGCATTGTTAGTAGAGCTCAAAGTGAATCAAGGAGTTATAATGAAGTTGTGCGAAAAAAGGTAAGCGATCAGGATCGCCAACAACCCGGTGAAACATGATAGAACCAAACATGCGGAGATTGATACGTTCTTCATCAAGGAAAAGCTAAATAACAATTTATTGGAGCTGAGTCATGTTGCCACTTGAGAGCCAGTGGCTGACTGCCTCAATAAAGGATTTAGCTCATTAGATTTGTCTAGGTCGTGTGACAAGATGGGCTTTGTGGATATCGTTTGCCCATCTTGAGGGGGAGTATTGAGATTTGTATCAAGTTCTATTTGTAAGTAGAGGAAATCTAGGAATTTATTTGTAAATATTGAAATACTCCTTATAAGCCTAAGTGTTAATGAAATGAATAAGTATTTTACCTCAAAAAAATTCTTTGCATTTAAAAAAGAAAATGAATTGCCTAACATTGAGCCGAAGTAAACAGAATGAAAAAAGAAATCCAACAAATATTACCTGGGCGTTTGCTGACAAAAAACAAGATATTCCTTCTCCATTTCATCACTTACTCGCTGAAGTTTCCTAGTGCCTTGATTCATCATGACCAATTTGCTATGATCATCAAACATAAACCAAATGTAAGAAGCAGAGAAACTCAACATTAAAAATAGCCATTATCTGTGACAGATAATTATTTTCAATCTCATTTTTGTATAGAAAAGACAAAAGTAAAAATGGGGCATTTACATACATAGCACACAATTCTTATGTATTGCATCTAACACCAAAACACTCATATTAACCGTGCAACAAATCTTTGATATCACCTCAAAAATATGTGAGAACTGTGTAATACATATGTAAATTTCCTAGGTAAAAAATAGTTAAGCAAATGAAGCTCAAGCACTGTGAAGATATCTTTAAAATAGAACAGGAATAGGAAGATTTGATGAGAATGCCGCATAGTAGATTATTCTGCCATTTTCTGGTTTAATCAACCACTACTGACAACATTACTTATTATGACCATCAACAAAAGTGGAACTGAAATACAAATATTCCTAAAGTAGTCATTTATCCTGACCTGTAGCAGCAAAGCAATAAATAACTTGAATAATAGTAAAAACTTAAAATAATAATAATAATAATAATAATATCTTTAACAGTTCACTGCAAGTATGAAACATCCAACATTCCTCTGGCAAAAAAATTATGCATTAAAGAAAAGCAACTAAATAAATTTTAATTAAGTATGGAGGACATTAGTGAGGCTAAATGAATGACCTACCGCACTATGTATTTCCACGATTATCATACTTTTACATTTTCATGTAAATGTTGGAAACAATTTTTATTATTTTCCAGTCAGTTTATGAGCTAGCGTTAAATGTTGTGATCGTGAAGGAATATAAATTTGTTGCATGCAAATTTTAACATTTTTACATAAAAAATTTAATGTTAGTCACACAATAGTGTTTAGATCAGGCACATCAAGGGCATTTTGGTCATTACAAGGGAGCCATGGAGACAAGGGAGCCATGGAGAGCCGTAGAGATGCAATAATCACATAAATAGCTTCTCCGTGCAAATTTAACATAGATTTATGGTTTACCTCTTGGGCTATGAAAATTCGTGTCTCGAACTCTCGTCGTTGTTGAAAGCTTCGTATTCAGCATTCCGGGTCAAATTTTAAGAAGATAGATTGAATTATAGATAAAACACTAGGACATTTGGCTCTATAGTTCAAGGTTTTTCATGGGAACAAGTTCCTATGGTTAATTACCGAAGCCAATAATGGGAGAGCACTTTCAATTAAGATTAGTCATTAAGCACTGAACATTCAACATATAATAGCAACAATTTTAGGATTTAAATTATAAAATTTATTACCTTGAGCTTAATGTAAAGAGTGATAAACTAAAACAAGATCCCATAGGTTTGTCGTCATGGGTCATCATAGTCTCTGATCTATTGAGTCAAATGAGACAATCGACCCAACCTGGCATAAGAATCATTATCGGCAACCATGGATTACGTCGTCTAAGAGACCCTTATAGATCTAGGTTGGATATTTGTCAAATGTGACACCTTTAAGTCAGTCTTAGTTGACAGAAAACTTTATGTCAATTAAATATACCCTTTTGGATTATATTTAGATATCTCATTAGACGCTTTATGGATAAAAAATATCCGATAGTGGGAACCAGCTCTTTCGATAGAAGAAGAAGCTTCTCCCAGCCCAAGAGAATGATATAGAGCATCTGCTTTGCGGAACTCCTCAATTCCACGGACCAAGGACAGCAGAACGCTAGATCGTGAGATAAGCCGCAATTCAGCTACAGTTCAACCGACAAAGAAACTCAAAATTTCTTATTTTTAGCATATTTCTTTCCTTTTTGATTTTTTTCCATTCAATTATTTATTATTTTTTTATTTCCGATTTTTTTATTTCAAATTAGGTTATTTTCTACTAGGAAACAATTTGTGTTATTGTTTTCAGGAGTAAGACTTTACTCTGTTTGAGTACTATGGAGATCGTATTATCTTAATTTCTGCTTTAGAAATGTTGTATCTTCTTTCTTTTGCAAGTAGTGTTTGTATCTTCCTCAAGAACAAGCTTTGATCCTCCAAGCTGCCCGCACCATGCCATTTTTGTCGTTAGTCTCACAGGAACAGCCGTCAAACAACGTAAATCTATTGTTCAATAGCAGATCTCATTGTTTATCCTCCTCCAAGCCCTCGCATACTATCATTTATTTGTTATTCTACAACCTCCCCTCCTCTAAATCCACTCCCAAAAAATCTTTTAGGAGCCCTAGAACGATATCACAAAGTTACCTCCAAATGATCAAAATGACATTAATGCTACTTCTCATAAGATAATTGATGAGTAGCATTAAATTTTAAATGTAAAGTGGTAAAACATACATACGACTTATTTCTCTTTTCTCACCCTTGCAAAATTGACATAACCAAATAAAAGAAAAAGAGAATACTAAGGAAATAACAAAATAAAATTTCAACATTTGTATTAAAACATAAAAAATATTCTAGTCATGGAATGCTTGCGAAGATGACTATCTTTTTATCCACACCAATGTCTTGGATTCTACAATAAATATCATTAACTTGACAGTATTCTACTGCATCAAAGAGTGTGCATCAAAACGAACTTAAAGGAACAACTTTTTTTTTCTATAATAAAGTTTCTTCCCTACTGTATCATATTTCAATAGATAATCTTTGTGATGTGAACTACTCGGGAAGGTGGTGGGTAATACCGCAAAAACAAGGCTGATTCATTTGAAAAATGTTCTTCCATTCCATTAACCCACATTCTAACCAAGAAATTCATGATTGACCATCATGAATCCTTTACCATAAAAGGTTAATGCATGTCGATCACGTAATCCATATTAAAATAAACGATCATGAGCTTAACATCCATAGGCTTAAGAGCTTGAACCGTTTTATTCCATGAACATTGAAATAAATCCATGCCCAAAATTGTTTAATTTGACCAATTATCTCACTGTTTGTAAACTCAAGATATGACTGAAGTATAAAAAGGTCACAAAATGTTAGATTTATTGGGTGAAGTACCTTGTAGCTCTGCCAATAACCAAACCAGTATCCAAATCTTTGAGAATCCAATCACGCCTATTGCCAACTCTTCTTACTCCTTGGAACCAACTTTCAATCTCAATAACATCACCCCTAAAACAAAGTATACATAATAGCTTCAAAACATAGAACAAAGAACCAGTAAGTCAAGTTTGATAAAACCCAACTGCCTACCATTTAGGATACTCGTATATTTCAATGTGCATCCGAGAAAATACCCACATAAGACGAAGTTCTCTCATGATGGTGGTTGGGACAAAACCATCATTAGAAAACCCAACACTTTGTAAATGATTGCAACCAACATCCTACATTGATTTTGTAAGAACATAAATACAACTTTGGTCCGAAAAGAAAATTTAAATTTTCCTCTGTAAAGACCATAAAATGACTAGCAGAGAATATATATACGGCTCAAGTAAGTAAAGCAGAACCAACCTCTCTTTTG
Organism: Phalaenopsis equestris; assembly: GCF_001263595.1. Classification (NCBI taxonomy): domain Eukaryota; kingdom Viridiplantae; phylum Streptophyta; class Magnoliopsida; order Asparagales; family Orchidaceae; genus Phalaenopsis; species Phalaenopsis equestris. The sequence continues at coordinate 54,791 of NW_018243536.1, read as the reverse complement.
AGGGTAAGAAAATAAAAAGTTAATTTTTGTCCTTACTTTTGGAAATATTAATTTATTGAGGTGGCAAAATAAAATAGAGAATCCTATAATATTAAAAGAAATTACATTTTAAAGAAGGCAAGAAAAATAATCTTAAGGGTGTGAAATTGCTTGCATTGAATTGTAAGTGGACCCACCCCTGTAAGTAATCATAGCCTCAAATAGATCAAATAACCCATTAAACTTCAAAAAAAAAATGCATGAAAAATTACACATCATATAAAATTAGATAGAGACAAGGATACCACATTGTGTGGTTAAAAGAAAATTTCTTTCTTGAAGAAGAAGTACCCTGAAGGCTTCTTCTTTTCATTCTTCGATGACACCCCTCTTCTCTTTTTCTATTCTTCCCATCTCTTTATTACTTTTTCTTGTGAATGTTGTACAAATGAAGATTATGTGAGTTTATATAGTGAAATCTTCGCTTTCTAAGATTAATTACCAACCACCATTAAATATTTTTGTAGCCCCCATTCTACATTTTATGATAGCTTCAATTTAGGGCTTTTTGGTATCCACTAATTAGAATGTTGTGATGGCCCTTAACATTTAAAAACTATAATTAAATATTATCTAAAATAATTAAAAAATAAATAGATTATATTCTCCCATTTGAAGTCAAAATTTTCAAAGTACAAGCATAATAATTATGAATAAAATAATTCCAAAACTTTGTGCTACCTCAATCCATTGGAAGCTAACTGGCCAAACTTTGTAATTATCATGTTGCTCTTTTATTTTGATTTTTCCCTAGTATACAATGCCCATCAATACTTTGGAAGTTCTACTTGATAGAAACCTTATTTTTCCAACACTTTCAAAATCATCAACAATTAAGTTCACAACAACTCTCACATTTTTATATTTTATGTCATATTCTTAAAATCATTTTCGTTCCATGGCAGGTTGCCACAATATTTGTTAAAAACAATAGATCAACATGCAACAATGTAGAGTCCCCTAACTCTGTTTGATTTAAGCCAATTAATAGGCTCTTCAAGACCTTATGAGTGTCAAATGTCAATATTACCACAGAATTTGTATGTTGTGATAATAATATTGCTTAAAAATATTAAATTCTTCTTTAAATTTGATACAAAACTTACTCTAGCAAACTATATAGTTATACCATCAAGCACTTTTAATTTCACAATATTAGAACCTCTAGGGTGTTTTTGAGTTAGTCTCTACACACATTTACTTTTAAACTATATTTTTTTCTTTTGGTTGTTTTTTTCAAAGTTTTTATGATGGGAAGATCCGCTAGTTGTCCGATTTTCTAGATTTTAGAAAAATCTAACACAACCACAATAATGAAAAATATATATACTACTATTCACACAATTAGATTGTTTGGGATGGCAATAACAGTGAATAAACGAACTGTAAAATCATTGTGGTAAAAGCATTCCTTTTAACAATTATTGTAGCATTATAGGCATTTTCCTTTCAAAAACAAGTTGGATGACAGCTGACTTTTTTAGTCCACAATGGTGAAAAGCTCTTTCTCACCAAGTAAAATTTAAGAAAAATAGCAACAAAGTTGTAGCAAAGAAGAAGGCAGCAACATGTAAATTAAACTGTAAAAAACAATCACAATCCCACATTGATTTTGCATGCAGCTGCTACCATCCCAAATGGACCCTGCCTCATATGTTTAGTTAATCCAAATTTTAAGGAGTTAAGCCATGGATAACAACAATAAAGGATAACAGGATTAGACAAATCGAAGTTAAAAATTTAAAATTTAAAATTTAAAATTTAAATAATACAAAATGCAAAAAAAACATAAATGCAATCCAAAAAAAAAAAAAAGAGCCACCAAACAAATTCCAAGGCCACAAACTTGAACTTCAGACCGAAAGAGAGTGGAGGAAATCCAACTCTGTCTCCGGTAAAATATGCAATGATGAAAAGCGAAACAAGCAGCAAAAGTGAAGCTAAAAAGTAAAATTAAAAAAGAACCAACTTCATCCAAATCAGAAATGAGTTCACCAAATTAGAAAATTCAATGCATCCTGGAAATGAAAGCATGAAGCAACGGAACCCAAAACCAATTCAGAGATCCAGACTCGTTGAAAAAAACTACACAGAAAAGGAGCATTGGAGGGGACCTGGAGGACATTGGCGATGGTTTGAACGGTTGCCCTCTTATTAATCCCCACCTCATAGGAACGAACAATGATGCTCTGTTTGAACGAAAACCCATCCTCTTCAAGCCTCCCCAGCCTCAACCGCTCTGCAAAACCCTTTCCACCGCCCTGCTCAGTCTCCCGCGCCGGTAAGCCGACTGCCACAGGACCCACCCGGCAGGAGCGTAAGGCCGCTAGGGCAGACTCCCCCCGCCGAATTGGTGCGGCAACAGAGGGCTCTCGTCGCCGGCATTGCGCGACTGCCGGAGCGTCCCGAACAACGGTTGGGCTCATGGCGGCGCAGTTCAGTAGCATCTTCCAAGCTCCGAGAATCGAACCCCTAAGGCTCCACGCCGGACCACTGTGCGAAAAGGCGGCAGCGTGCCCTCCCTCCCTGCTTCTATCTTCCTACAGACGAATATGGCAATCTGACTACTATATATAGCTGGCCAGATCAATGGGACCGAGAAGAAAATTGGCGCCTCGACCTGAAAAAAAAACTCTCAAACTACGAAAATGCCACTGATTTGCGGCTGCCTGCTTGGGTTCTATTCCCAGTTTGGTTGAGTTGTCATTTAGCTGGTTTTAGGCACAGCAGTGGGGTGCAATATACCTTCAGTTAGTTTGGCCTGTGTGGCATGAGTGCGGCGTTGGTGCTGCTGGCTCCCAATTGTGGCATATTGATAGGGAGAGTGATCCGTCGAGAGCTCCATGATAGAGATTTTTCTCTTCGGATTTTAACCAATCTCATTTTCACTTTTCCTTGTCTTTATCCCCAATATACGATCAAATAGGGCAAAATTTTATGATGCGAGTTTTGTTCTCTTTATGCAATGTTGTGGTCGTTCTTTAATGTTGGTCTCGCTTATTTCTCTTCTGACTACACTAAAGAGATACCTCAAATTCTAAATTATCCTCCGTCATTCTCACTCTCTCTACTTTACTCTCATTGCTTCATGTGAATAGCTTAGGTTGTGAGTTTTTGGATGATTTACATTGGAATTTTTTGTTTTGAGCTGTTGTTGTGAAATTTGGGTTTTTTTTATTTTCTTGAGCATTTGATGTTAGCTCGAATACTTATGTGATGCATGACAGAAAGTTGGGCTGGTGTGAAGGAATTCGTTCAGTTTGGATTGGCTCGTAGTTATTTTTGCCTTTTTATGATTGTGGTATGATCTTTATGTCTTCATATCTTTCTGTGATCGTGGTATGATCTTCTTAGATTATGTTCTGATTTGTTGTTGTCGTTGTGATCATGATATGATCCTTTACAAATTTATGTTGTTGGATGGGGAGGATGTCCTTGGAATATATTGCATGGTTAATCCATCTTTATTTAGCATTTGTTGTTACTTATAATTCTTGGAAAATGTCTTACATGAGTGTGTGGTTTGAAGGCGTGTGGTAGTTTTAGGTGTTTAACAAGTAAATACATTAGAATTATATGGTAAGTCGAACGAAAATATATGGTTTAGCTATGGGAGAAAATTTTATGGGTCTCATAAACGAAACGCTTGATGATTGAGACTTTTTTAAATGAGTCGAGAACTATGAGGAGTCCACTTCAGATAACTACAAAGAATAGAGATTAGTTTTGGAAAGAAAATTCTCCAAGAGGCTTCCTTGTTTGGACATGAAGACATATATTACAATAATATTATTTTTTTTAATTATAGTTTTTGTGTTATTTTTTAGTATTTAAGCAATTTATGACTTTTAATGTAATATATAATGTAACATTTAATGCAAAGCAAGGGGTCATTCAAACTGAAAAAAGGTTGAAGTTCTCAACTCAGATTCGGGAGATGAAGGAAAGGATCACGAAGAGACCATGTCAGCCCAAGAGAAAGAGAATGCGAACTTGTAGACGACAATGACCAAGATGGTGGCTAAGGAGCACATCGAGGGGCCCTCCAAGAAACTTCAAGCAAGCATCTCCTTGGCCACCTGTAGCTATATTAAAGGGGGTTTGGTCGACTGCAAGTGGGCTAACATGAAGCAGTTTGTCACCCTCCTTTTCGACCCAGAGGACAGCAACGAACAGTCCATTGGAGCGACGAAAGAAGGAGGTGGCATCAACGATAGATCGACAACTTCTAAGACTTTTTTCTCTTTTTTTTTTATCTTTACTTAGGAAAGAATTTTGCTCGGCTAAATTTGATTGAACTGTGTATTCATGGAGAAAAAACTTATATACAGATTTTCTTATAATGAAAACTTTTTTAGGTTTTGTGTACTTGTCGTTTTACCTTTACTGCTCGATTGCTTGCGATGTTATGCATGGTGAAGTGTTCAGTTTTGAGAACTTTTTGTCAGTTTTGATTTGCATCAACCACTAGGCTCAAGTCTTATACCCTCCATATATATTTGCTCTATTAAGCACTTGCCTCGGTTGAGCCTCATCTTTCGTCAGGTGTTGATATTGTCGCTACCTTTGAGGAGGAGAAGGAGCGGGGTGAGGAAGGGTAATCGTCGAGACTCACCGTCATGATGATTTTGCACGCCACTAAGTGTGGATCTTATCGTTGATGAGTGAGGGAACCATCTCTGGGGATAAAATTGTGTTGAGCTAGGAGAGAAGATTTTATTATGTTGGGCGTTCAGTCATTTTATTGGGGCTTATCGGTCAAAAGTTAGTCACCGTTACCAGTTAAGCTTCAAGATAAATGCCAATCTAGTGCCTTGCACCATTGTCAAACTTAAAAAAAAAATTCTATTGATCAAATATCTTATGTTGTTATTGATTTTTCTACTCAGCATAGATTTTTCAAGTGTAGGACATGTTTTGGTCATTGGGAATTCTCAGTTCCCCAAGTGTTAGTCAAACCTGAAATTTATACATAGAATTAGCTTAGAAGCTTTTATTACGTTTACAAAAAATGTACAAGCCATGGAGCGAAACTGTTTTTATTAATTTTGATAAAAAAAAATTTAATGAAAAAAATGTTATAAGTCGTCCTCGCTCCACGTGCGCAGGACTTCTTTTCATGCGCATGTCTTTAAGTTATAAGCTCCTAGGGTTATCCACCAGTGGACAATGAATAGTCTCGTCCAGGTTTGGTCCATTTGCTGACCACTTGTCCTCGTGTAGCTAGGTTGGCTTTTTTCAGAATGAGATCTTTGGGGGCAAAGGCTTTCTCTCAGATGTGCCGATTGTAGTAGTGTGCAATGCGTCTCTTGATTTCTTCATGTTGGAGGCTGACTATGCTCAATTATCTTCTATCAAGTTGAGTGCTTACATTATCCCTTTGTTATTTAATTTGTGCCAGTTGATTAGGTTTTCTTCATCGAATGTTGAAGCTATCACAACCCATTAACTATGATGGTTGTATTCAACTGACAACATGGCTTTCATTCAGTGTGGCAACTTGGCTTCAATCTACTTTAAAAAGTAATCAATAGCGACAAAAAGAAATTTGTGTTGGGCCTTCAACGACAAAAAAGGCCCAAGGATATCAAGGCCCCAGACAACGAAGGGTCGCAGACTGACAATTGATTGAAGCTTGTGAGCTAGCTATATTTCAATGAAGCATACTTTTGACACTATTCTCTCCTCCTAAAAAACTCATATGTATCTTTGTGAAGTATCAGATAAAATTTTTATTGCCGCTGAATCTTGTGCGACAAGGTCTTCCCCACTTGAGTGAGATCCGCAGTCATTGGAGTGCATTTCCCAAAGAATATATTCCACCCCATTTTCCCTTACACACCTCAAGTAAATGGAAGTGGATGACTTTCAAAAAAGCCTTACTTCAATCATGAGATATTAAGCTCCTTTGAATTTGACCCTCCTGAAACAACAAATTTTTCAAAAAATTTCTCATTCATTGAGTAATGGGTGTAAGGATCCATCCAGTTCTTCACTTTTTCAGTTTCCATCTCCATTATTTCACGTTACTCGATGTTTGGTCAGGCCGGATTCTAAGATGTTCCTTCCCCCAAGTGAATACAATTAGAGAGGAGATCAGCTACTTGATTCTCTTCTAGATTGATGTGCTCAATTTTAAAGTTGGCAAACTTCCTAATTTTTATTTTTATCTTGTTCATATATTTTACTATCATTGCATCGCTCGCTTGAAATTCTCCATTTATCTAGCCCACGACCAACTGTGAGTCTGAGGTTCCAAATTCCCTTTTCATAGGTGATACGCAGCCCGACAATCAAAGCTTCATATTCTTCACGGTTATTTTTAACAAAACCCCACTTCTACTGAGTGGCAAACAAGCTCCCTAGTTGGATGATCCACCTAAAAATAACTTGTTTTAGTGCATATTTTATTAGGCTTTTATGTACATTTTTAATAATATTGTACTTTAAAGGAATGTATTTTGCATGTTTTTGTTTCATTGACATGGGATGAACATTTGGAAAAAATGAGGGGAAAATGGAGCAAAATTAAAGAATTTGGTGTGGCGCTATCGCGCCACCCCTTGGCACTATAGCGCCATAGACGAGCGAAGATGGACGCTATAGAGCCTTAGACTGGCCATATAGCAACATTAACTACTTTTCAAGAAGATACATTAAATTTTGTAAAATTTGGAGGGGTGTTTGAAGCAACCCTTGGTTATTATTTTCTATTTTTTATAAAATGAGAAGAATTTGGCTGAATTTAGAGACCTTTTGGAGCCTCAAAACTTCAATTGGGGGCAATATTGAATTATGGTTTTCATAATTTGTATTCAAGTGTAAGTGTGAGTGTGTTTTAGTGTGAAGAAGTTTGGAGACTGCTTAAAGGAAACTCCAAAAGTTTACTTGGGGAGAAGACATAAGGTATTTTGTACTTGTGTTAAGTTTTTGTTGTAAGACTTGAATTTCAATGCAAATGTTTTGTTTTTGTTTAATCTCCATGAAATATGAGTAGTTCCATTTTTTTCTCCTTACATGTGAGACTTAATCTTGTGGGATGAGAATGATTTAAACATTTCTTTTTATATTTAAAAATTGTGATGGTATTTTCACCGAACCTTCATTTACTTACCACTTGTGAGGTTAAAATCTGTTAAAAAACATAATGACCTAAGAGAGCTATGATTTCACATAATTAGTAGATACCTTTAGGCAGAGCCATTGTGATCATCTAAGGGAAAGTGTAAATAAATAGGGGATAAGTTTTGATGGGTGTAGAATTGGTTAGTTCTAGATTGACAGGCTAGATTCTTTTCAATTCGGCTTAAGGTTTAGTACCCTTACATTGGAATTTAGCCATCATGGTGGCATAGGCTTAGGGACATCAAGAGGAGAGAGGCTAGATAGTTCTGATGCAGAATTGAAATATTAAGGAATCAGTCTTAAGTTAGCTAATGTTATTTGTTAGCAACGAGAGGAGTAAAGAATAAGATATGCTTCTATTCGTTACAATACTTCAATTTTGTCTTAAATTATTTGAATCCTTCATAGATTAAAATCTCTTTGCAAAAGGAAGAGTTTGCCATAATATACAAACTCGTTGTTATAGTTTGGTAAGCTATTACATGTAGTTGTTACTTTTTTTTAGCTCTTTAGTAGTAATTTTTAGTAAGCATATCGTTTTAAATCTTTTATCTTTTTAATTTACAATTTAAATAGAATTTTGGTAAGTCAATTTTAAGAGTTACCACATTCCTCGTGGGATCAATACTGAGGTTTTCAAGGAAAATCCTATATTATTGAAACGATGCGTATACTTGCGTAGTACCCCTGGTGTAAAATCTATTATAAATCATTACATTTGTTTACACTAGCCGCTAGATATAATTTGAAACATATTTTCTGGAAAAATAAAGAATATTAAAAATATAAGTAGATGCAGACCGAATCAAGTTTTTGGCGCCGTTGCTGGAAAGTGCGAAAAAACTTGTTGACTTATAATTTTATTTGAATTGTAGATTTTAAAAAATTAGAAAATTAAAAAAAAAATTGAAAAATTCAAAAGACCAAAATTAAATTTAAAATTAAAAATTCAAAAAAATATATTTTTTCTTTTTTAGTGTGTTATTTTATTTTCTACAATTTTTACATTGTTTATGCGTAGTTCTGGATCTAAAGATTTAATGCCTTACAATTCTCAATTGGATTGAACTATTAGAAAAATTCAAAAATAAGGAAAACTTCATCATTCTCAAGAAATGGCTAACACATCGCAAAATAATATTGAAATTCAATCTGATGAAAATGAACATCATAATTTAAAAAAACTTTTAAGGGATTATGTGAACCCTACAGTAGATGAAATTCATTTAAGTATTCAAACTCCTGGGTGTAGGGGCTAACTCATTTGAACTTAAACCTTCAATTGTATAAATACTACAAAATAATCAGTTTAGAAGAACACCATCTGAGGATCCCAATTTACATTTAGCCTGTTTTATAGAACTTTGTGCTACATTTAAATATGATGGCGTATTGATGTTCCTAAAAATGTATTATTTTTCATGCTATAATTTATAATAATATTGCACTTTAAAGGTGTGTTTTCTTGTGTTTTTGGTTGTAGGAACATCAAATTGAAGAATTTAGAGTGACTGAAGTAAACGGAACAAAAATGGACTAAAATAGAGTAAACAAGAGCAAACTGGGTCGAACCGGGGCACACTGGAGCCATGGGGGCAAAAACCGGGCACTTAAGTGCTAGTGCCTGGTTCTTAAGTGCCCGAACATGGTGCTTAGGTGCCACCAGATAGAGAGGAAGGCACTTAAGCGCCCAAAATTGATGGTTAAGCGCTGGTGACAGTTTTCAACATATCTTCTTGAATATACATCAAATTTAGACAATTTTTTGAAGTGGTGCTCGTGTATCTCTTAGGAAATTTGTTGGAAATTTAAAAGGGAATTAGAGAAGGATTTGGGGTGGTTAGAAGGAGGATTTTGAAGACTTTTGAAGAAGCACTTGAGGCACCATTTGTAAGATTCATTGAATATGGACACTTTTGAGAGACACTTAAGCACCTCTTGGGAAATTATAAATAAGGCTTAGAAATGTTTTTCAAAGGCACTCTTGAACTAATTGGAAGAGCATAAGAAAGCTTGGAGAATAATAAGAAGTCTTGGGCGAGAGCTCCGAGTGGGGCGACAAGGTGAGAGAGAAAGAGAGCGAAAGATTTCTTCTTTTCTTTTCACTTTGTTCTTAGAGAGGATTGTAAGGATATTGCTTTTGCTATACAAGGAGAGTTTGATTTCCATCAAAGATAAGTATTTTTATTTTTTTTTATTTGAATATAGAACTTTGTTTGTATGGTTTCAAATTATGTTCAATGAAAAGTTATTGTTGTTTCTTCATGTATAGTGAGTAGTTCACTTTACTCTTTCCTCTTATAATGAATTAGTATGTATGTGTAGGATATAGAATTGAGTAGAGTGAGAATATATTGTGATGTTTTTATTTTGTTTCATTTACATGTAAACTTGATCAACTTGTATGTTAAAATCCATTGTGAGAATATGTAAGATCTTTGATGGTGTTGTCTCAATCAATTGTGGTAGAATCATATGAGATTGTATGGATGAGCCATATGGTTGAGTGCAAATAAATAGGAAAATAATCTTTGATGGGTGTAGAATTAGAGGACTTTAGAGTGACAGACTAAAGCCCCCAATTTGGCTCTTAGTTTTAGTTCTTAATACTAGATGTTAGCCTTCACGTGAGGGGATGAGGGGACTCTAGAGTGAGAGCTAGTATCTCTCATGCCTAACCAGTCTTTATGGTTCTTAAACTATGAATTAGCCAATGTTCTTTATGTTACTTGACTGAGGGTAAGGAATGTAATTACTTTTATTTGTCAAAATCTCTCTCACTACTTGTTTAAGTTTTACATATGTCACTAATTTTATTGCATGAGGAAGGGTACTTTTAATATATTAAACCCCACTTTATGATTTTCACTAAGTATTTTAGTTCAAGAGTAGAAGTAATATAGTAGTGATAATTTTAAGATATAATCAAAACCAAACCTTTATCAACCTTCCATGCTAGGGCGAGTTATTTTAGACTAGAACTTCTCTTGAAAGCCGTCGTGATTAACCTTGATCTCCGAGGGATTGATATTCATGGATTAATCAGAAAGCCTTATATTACTTGATAATAATACATATAATTGCGTAGAATCCCTACTATTTAAAGATATAATTGAAAACTTACTTTTCATCAGATCAAGTTCTTGGCACCGTTGCTGGGGATTAAAATCTTCAAGTAGTGGTGTCAACATCATAAATCCTTTCATATAAAAAATATTATGATCATGCATCAAATGATGTCTTTAGACTTAGACTTTGTACCTTTTTCATTAAGGGATAAAGCTAATATGAGGTTAAATTTGTTAGTACCTAGATCTATTAGAACTTAGGGAGATTTATCTCAAAAAATTTTGGATTAAGTATTTTCCACCTTCAAAAATTGCGAAGCTTAGAAATGATATTTTTTAATTATTTTTTTTACTCGGTATGAAGGAGAGTCTATATATGAAGCTTGGGAAAGATTTAAGGAACTCCTTCAAAAGTGTCCACATCATGTGATTAGTTAATCATTCAAACTTTTTATAATGGGTTAGTAGGATCCCTTAGATCTATTATAGATGTTGCTGCTGGAGGTTCATTAATGTCTAAACCCTTTAATGAAGCTTATTCATTAATTGAGGAAATGACTACAAATAATTTTCAATGGCTTATGATAGGGTAAATCTTAAGAAAGTAGCAAGTATTCATGATAACAATGTTATTTCAATGATTGCAAGTCAAGTTGCTACATTATCTAAGAAGATATACCAAATTGGAATGAACATTTCTCCAACACCCCAAATGGTTAAAGAAAATTAATTAGGACAAGTGATTGATTCTCATACTTCATTGAAAACTATAAATGCTATCAATAGACCCAATAACTCATATTCCAATCATTACAACCTAGTTTGGAAAAATCATCCTAATTTCAATTGGAACAACAATCCTAATGGTGGAAGTCAACAATGAGGAAATGCTCAAGTAAACCAATTGGGATATTGGAAAAAATAGGTTAGTGCCAAATTTAGACTAACTTATACTTCTAGAGAATGAATAGGGGAAAATTGCTAATGAACTTAGAAATTGGAACAAACAGGGTAGTGCCAAATTTAGACGTACTTATACTCCTAGAGAATCAACTAGGAAAAATTGCTAATACACTTTGAAATAGGCCTCAGGGAACACTTCCTAGTAATGTAGAGATCAATCCTAAAGACAAAAATAAAGAACCAGAGTAAGCTAAAGAGGTCCAACTAAGGAGTGGAAAGGAATTAAATGTTGGAGTTCAAAAAGAGATTGAAGTTGAGAGAGAAGTTGAAGAAATAGAGAGACCTGAAGAGATTATTCCTAAGGAAGCAGAAAAACCTAACTCTCTAACTAAGATTAATTTAGAAAGTCCTCCACCACCTTTTCCTCAAAGACTTAACAGTAAAAATTAGATCCATAAATTTCAAAACTTTTTGAAATATTCAAGAAGCTTACAATTAATATCCATTTTGCTGAGGTTTTAGAACAGATGCCAAGTTATGCCAAATTTATGGAAGAACTTCTAAAAAAAAGAGGAAGTTTGTAGATCATGAGGCCAATGCACTTAGTGAAGAATGTAGTACAATAACTCAGAAAAGCTTCCAAGAAAACTTAAGGATCCTAGTAGCTTTACCATACTTTGTGCAATTGGAGAAAAAATTTGTGGAAAAGCTTTATGTGATTTAGGAGCAAGCATTAAAATCATACCATTATCTATATTCAAGAGGTTAGGCTTCGGAGATATTTTTCCCACTACTGTAACCCTACAATTAGCGGATCGATCTATGACTTATCCTAAAGGGGTTATAGAAGAACTGCCAGTTAAATTGGATAAATTTATCTTCCCTGTTGATTTTATCGTATTAGATATGAAAGAAGATACAAAAATTCATATTATTTTGGGAAGACTTTTCCTTACTACCGAACAAGAAATGATAGATGTGCAAAAAGGGGAATTAATAAAGAGAGTGAATGATCAGGAAGTTACATTTAATGTGCTTAAAATAATGAAGTATCCCGATGGAAAATGTTATATAATGAATATCATTGATGATATGATTGTTAATCATTTTCAAAATAGATGTAAAGTCATATTGGATCAAAAAGATGAAGTCGTTTCAGAAGAGAAAGATCAAGAATCTGAGACCGAAAGAGATTTGGAAGATGAATCAAATGAAATGATTACTGGGAATTCAAATTATGTTCAAGAAAATTATGAAATTTTAGATACTACTGAAAACAACATACCTCAGAAAAGCTTCCAAGAAAACAACATACCTCTGATTCCATGTTACTCTAGACACTTTAGAAGGTTCTTTTATGAAGGGTTATGTCTCTTGGATCAAATGATACATCTTTTAAATTCAAAAGAGTTGAATTTTTAAGGGAATTTTGAATTCCTTTTAATAGGAGGCAACCCTTAATAAAAGAAGAAGACTTCAAGGAGTTGGGTGTGACGTGAAAGGGGGTGGCATGAAAGGCAAGGGGAAGAGATAGAGAGTCTTGGAGATTTTCTTCTAGGGTTGTAAGAGGAGAGAGAAGGTGAGAGATTTCTTCTTCATTACACTTCTAAGGGCGAATTGAGAATGCTTGTAAGGAGAGAAAGGCTTGAAGAGAACTTCTAGGGATTTTCTTGGGAAAGATTGTGAGATAAATTGTGTCTTTTATTTTTTTTGTTTTGTAAGCTTATTTTTATTTATAAAACTTGTGTTTCGTCGTATCATTCTCATGAATTCTGAGTAGTCTTCTTTATCCTTCTCCCTACTTTGAGATATGGTTTTGTGTTTTTATTTTCTATGATTTTAAATGTTAATAATTTGTGATGATTTGAACTGCGATCTTCATTTACCTTATGATCTGACCAATTGAAATGCTAAAATGTGTTGAGAAACATACATTCTGGAAGGGGCTATGATTTCTACAACATGGGGAGAATAACATTTGATTTCATGAGAGAGTATGTCATCCATGGAATTGAGTGCTAATAAATAGAGAAATATACTTTGTTGGATGCAGAATTAGAGATTTTAAGGTGACAAATTAAAATACCCATTTTGTTCCAATCAATTGGAAATTAATGCGAGATTGTTAGCCTTCAGAGGAGGGAGTAGTGGGAGCTCTAGCGTGGCAGCTGGTATCCTCCCATGCTAACCACAGAATTAGAGACCAAACTCTGGATTAGTCAATATTTCTTTTAACACTCAGAAAAGGGTAAAGAACGGGATTGCTCCTATTTGGCATAAAACAGTTTATTTATATATTTTCAAATGATTTTAATTTCTTCACAATCCATATACTCATTGTAAAGGAGAATGATTCTTTCTTAAATTTTAACTTTTCGTCAACAAAAATTTCATTTAGTTTTTGTAATTTTACTTTTGAAAGTTTAATTTCTAGTTTAGTTAACTTTGTCTTTCAACTAAATTTTAAATAGCATTAACTTTAATAATTAAAATTCAAACTTCGCACTTTATTTTTTTTGTAGTTTAAAATGTAATTATAATTTTAATAATTTACGTATAGGCATTTCCAACTTCCCTATGGGATCGATATCTAGGACTCCATTAGAGCACTTTGATACTTGAGCGATACGTATACTTGAGTTATTTTTAAAGGGGATTTGGCAATTTAAAAGAGTTTAAAAGATACACTTTTTTTATTAAAATTATTTTTGTTGGGATTACGTTGCATTATTATTATTATATCTGTCATGTGTATTTTGTAATATTGCAAAATTAACACACTAAATCTACCCGCATCAAGTACTGATAGTCAAATAACTGATCATTTATTAAGGCTTGAACAAGAAAATAAGTAAGATTTAAATGATGAAATTAATGAGAATTTTCCTAGTGAACAATTATATGGGATTAATAAATGATAAATTCCATGGTATGTTTATTTCATAACCTACTTGGTTAGTAATATTTTACCTTACGGATTAGATAACCATCAAATTAAAAAGTTCATTTATGATTTAATTTTTACTATTAAGATGACCCTTATTTATATAAAGACTGTAAGGACTTAATAATTTGAAGATGTGTACCATTAGAAGAAACTCATGAAATTATTCAAAAATGTCATAAATCAGATTTTGGGGGACATTTTGGAGTCGATAAAACTGCATTTAAGATTTTACAATCCGGATTTTATTGGCCTACATTATTTAGATATGTTAATAATTATATAAAAATTTGTGATCAATGTCAGAGAGTAGAAATATTTTGAGAAGAGATGAAATGCCCCTAAATTTTACTCTTGAGGTTGAAATCTTTGATGTTTGGGGATTAGATTTCATGGGACCATTTGTACCATCTTTTGAAAAGATTTATATTTTAATAGCTTGGGATTATGTTTCTAAATGGATTGAAGCAGTTGCTTTACCTCGTTGTGATGTCAAACTGTAGCAAAATTTTAAAGAAAGAATATTTTTACAAGATTTGGAATGTCACGAGTTATCATTACAGATGGGGGAAGTCATTTCAGGAATAGAATGATTGAAACATTAACTAAAAAATTTGGGATTAGACATCATATTATCACAGCTTATCATCCTTAGACTAGTGGTTTAGAAGAAGTATCTAATCAAGAATTTAAAAGAATATTAAAAAAAATGATAAATCCTAAAATGACTGATTGTTCTGTTAGACTTGAGGGCCTATAGGGCTGCTTAAAAAACACTTATAGGAGTGACACCATATAGGCTCATATACGGAAAAGCATGTCAATTGCCAGTTTAATTGGAACATAGAGCTTATTGGTAATTAAAGTGTTTAGTTATAAAGTGAAAGATGCTAGAGATAAGTGGTTACTACAATTAAATGAGTTTGATAAATTAAGAAATGAAGCTTATGAGAATGCCAAAATTTGTAAGGAGAAAACAAAATTTAGGCATGACCAAAAAAATTTTGAAAAAGTATTTTGAGCCTGGCAAGAAGTATTGCATTATAATTTGAGATTAAAATTATTTTCAATAAAACTTAAATCCATGTGGTCAAGACCATTTATTGTGGTAAGTGGAGCTGTTGATATTGAAGATCCAAAAAACTTGGAGAGTAATTAAGGTAAATGGACATATATTAAAAGCTTGCATGAGTGAAGAGGGTCCTGCATTTGAAGAGATCCTAATGTTGGGTCAAACCTAAGTAAAACATTGGTTATGTCAGGCTGGTGGCGTTAAACTTAGTGCTTTGTGGGAGGCAACTCATAGTTATCAGTGTGATTTAGATTTGAATTATTATTGTGATGAGTTATATATCTGATTGTACATCTTATACAAATTTATTTGCACAAAACATTATTATATTAAAGGACTTGAAAAGTGGAAGAATGAAATTTGAGACTTGAGTATATTGGTTTGGCATATGACGCTTTAGCGCCACAGTTTGAATAACTCCTTAAAACCGCCAAAAAATTGGTTTCTTTTCTTCTTCCTCTATATAAAACTGCCTAAGATGCGATTTGAAGTATCCTTATGACATTCCAAAGTATTCTAAAGAGATTTGAGAGCTCATGGAGAGCAATGACAATGGGATATTTAAGGAAAAAAAGTTGGTGCATAAGGATGCTCAGACCTACTTCCATGAATATCTTGCTTTAAGTTTGGACCGCCTCATGGACAAACTTGAGAAAATTGAAGGTGAGATTTCTCTTTTGCATATATAGTTTGAAATATTGTTCCACCAATACAAGAATATCGATTAGCAGTTGAAACTGCAATTCAATAGTTTGGCTTGTTTCCAAGAGAGTCAAGTAACTATGTATAGCACCAACAAGTGGATCGACGATAAATTTGCTAAGGGATTTCCTCTTGCTTCTTTGTACCATTGCTACGATCAAAGTTGTTTGGTGAGTGGAATGGAGAATATCAGTACTGATCAAGAGTGTCCTAAAAAAATTTTTTAAATAGATATTTTTATTTTAGTGTTATGTGATTCCATGTGGTGTGCCTATCATATTTATATCAAGTCTTAGTGTGTTGTTTTTGTTGTCTTTATTGTATGAACATCTAAATGATGTCTATGTGGTTATGTTGTATGTATTGAACATATTATGAATATAAGAAAACCAGTTCTGTTGTGTTCTGAAAAGTTGGCTTTATGTATTCATATTAGAATTTGCAAACTTAAAATTTTAGAATAACGACGAACTCAATAACTATAAAATTAGTTGTTAAAAACTTGAAGAATAGTGATCTGATTTTTTGTTGTGATAGATTGTGTAAAATTTAATTAAATATAATCAACTAATTTTTGGATTCTATGCAAGTATATGTATCATTATCAAGTAATAATGAACTTTCTATTTAAGCCCCAAATATCGATCCTATGGGGAAGGTTTAAATTGGAAATGACAAATTTGCTAAGAAATTCATAGAAAGTCAATTGAAATCACTGTCACTAATTTTAATTGTTGAGATGTAATCAAAGTTAAATTTCTAAACGACTAACATATCAAATATGCAAAATTTAAAACACTAAATACTAATATATTAATTATATTTATGTAACAGAGATTCTTATGTGAAAAAGCATCCTTCCCACTACAATGAGGCTATGGTAAAATGAGATGAGATAAATGTTCATAATATGTATTGTACCAAACAATTTTAATTCTCTACCCTGATACAGTGTATAGAAAATCATTGGCTAATCTCAGTGTTTAGTCCCTAAATTCATGGCTAGGAGAATAGCGGCTCCTACTCTAGAGCTCCCACTTTCCTTCACCTGAAGGCTAGCTCTCGCTTCAGTTTTTAAACATTATGACTGAATTGAAGATTTTAGTCTATCACCTTAAAGGTTCTCCAATTCTACACCCAACAAAGAATATTTCCCTATTTCTTTGCACATAACTCCATAAACAATGTTCTCCTTCATGGAATCAAATGTGATCCTTACTCTATTGTAGAACTCATACTCTATTTTCTGAATCATATGTTTCACAACATATTTTAATAATTCAATTGGCCAGATCGAAAAGTAAATTAAGTTTGGAGTTGAAAAATCATTAAAATTTATTTTATAATTTAATATTGGCACATTCATATTATCTCTTCATTTCACCATATCTCAGAGATATTTCAAATAAAACTAAGTATCGACGCTGAATAAAACTTTCACTCTTATATATTGAAAAGTGAAAGTTTGGAGTAGTTCACTCATATGGCTAGGAGAATAGCGGCTCCTATTTTAATAATTCAATCACCCAACAGAGAATATTTCCCTATTTCTTTGCACATAACTCCATAAACAATGTTCTCCTTCATGGAATCAAATGTGATCCTTACTCTATTGTAGAACTCATACTCTATTTTCTGAATCATATGTTTCACAACATATTTTAATAATTCAATTGGCCAGATCGAAAAGTAAATTAAGTTTGGAGTTGAAAAATCATTAAAATTTATTTTATAATTTAATATTGGCACATTCATATTATCTCTTCATTTCACCATATCTCTTCATTCATATTTCACTTCATTTCACCATATCTCAGAGTATGGAAAAAGTTAAAGAAAACTAATCAAACCTCATGAGTAAGATACAACAAAATATGAATTTCATAAATAAAAGAAAGTTTACACAACAATAATAAACAAACACCACTTAGCTGTAACTCTTTCTCAAAGCAAATCCCTTATAGCCTCTCTTGAAATTTTTCTTTCTTTACAAGACTCTTGATTTCTCTTTAAAGATGTATGGAAGAAGAAAACTCTCACATCTCTCCCTCTCTTAACAACTCTAAGGTGAAAATCATACTTAGACTCACCACACTAAATAATAGAACACTTAAGTAAACTCAATTACACTCTAGCCCCCTCTAACTACCAATTTTTCTGAGAATTTTTTGGTCTAAATAAAGCATAATGTCAGTTTTCTAAGAGGTTCCTCCAATAACTCTTCAAAAAGCGTCCAAATTCATCAAATCTTCTAGAATTTCACCCAGCACCGACTTTGGTGTCGTCGATGCCCGTGGCCCGAATTTAATTTTGTGTACTCTATCAAATGGCGTTGTTGACACCAAGTTTGGCACCGTCAGCGCTGAGTAATTTTTCCAAAATCTCATTTTAACACCAAATTTCATCCTTTTTGTTTCAAATCCTAAAAATCATCAACCTGCAACAAAACATAAAAAATGCATTCCTTTAAAGCACAATATCACAAAAAATGTGTATAAAATATAAGTCTAAAAATGCATATATTTTGGTGCATCAACAATAAATTTAAATCAAAAAAATTTTAGTTGAACTTTTAGGTCTTAGACTTGAAAATCATAGTGTTCACTTTTCTTGTGTTTATATTGGTTTGTTTATAAAACCCGAAAATATCTTGTTTAATGCTTGTTTTATTGTGAATGTGTATCTTTATTTTCTTTTAATTTTTGCATAATTCTTGTTGTTTGTTGTTGATTTATTAATTTATTTGTTAAAAGTTTATTTTGTCTTTGTGTGCTTTTAGTTGAATTGTATGTTATCCCCTTTTGCATAGGGACATGTTGCTAGTTAAATCTAGTTAGTGTATACGTAGTTCAAGATCATCTGACCTTAAACCTTACAACCCCAAGTTACAGAGAACTAATAAAAAAATTAGAATATTAAAAAGACTTCAACAAATTCTAGGAGAGATGACTGATATACCTCAAAATAATTTTGATGATCATAGACAACATAATGTACCAAATAATCATGGACCTACTAACATGTGTTGACCCTTAAGAGATTATGTTGGTTCTATTGTATATAAAATACATCTTTGTATTCATACTCCTGCCAATTCCTTTGAACTGAAGCTTGTTATCATCTAAATGGTGCATAACAATCAGTATGGAATGTCACTTTTGGAAGAACCAAATATTCATTTAGCAAGCTTTTTAAAATTAGAAAATACTGCAGGTGCTAAAATGAAAACTACAAGGCTAAAAACATTAAATTGCACATAATACGTATAAAATTTGCTGAGAAAGAGCTCATCACCAAACATAACAAAGTGCTGAAAATAACAACAGAACTAAACTAAATTCTAAAAATGATAACAGTCTTCCATATTATGAACATTACAGTTTCCATTACAGTTTCACATAACATAACAAACAAAGTATAAACAACATCACAACACAAATAATACAATCACACAGTACAAACACAAAAAAACAACCAAAAAGATCACTAGTCAATATCATCTTTGTCTTCATCTACATCCAAATTCTACTGCTGATATGAAGTAAACACAAGGTGAACAATAAACACAGAGTGAACAAGGAACTGAATTGAATGTTCTCCCCTCAGGTATCTAACTAAAGCATCATCATAAGCAGCATAATACTCAAATTTTTGCCGAATCAAATCATCAATGTGAGCATTTCTAGCTTCCATATTTTGCATCCTATGATCCATCCTAAAAATATCTCCCAGTTGAATCATCATCTGGTCCAACAACTCCCTATTGTTGGGGTCACTTGAAGTAGGCTCACTAAATCCCTAGAAGTAGAAGGAATATCTCTAGCCTTACTGCCAGATCTCCAGTCAACATGAGATTCATATGTCTTGAAGTTAGCAGGCCCAATAGGTCTCTGAGGCTCAATCCTCTCCTCATTAGGTCTAAAATCAACTCCTACCTGCTCACTAAAGTGTGTAAATAAGAGCAGGGTGTGACAATCCACTAGAATTCTCTTCAGAGCAATAGATCAAATGTTCATATAAATGATATAGCCCACATATATGTCCATAACTTGCTAAATACAATAGTTCAGGATGGCTCTATCTTTGGTCACCTCACTATGACGGTTCGTCAGAATCATTCTTCCAGAAATAAAATAATTTCAAGCCTTAGATACTGCATTTAAACTAGTACAGGGAAAGTTAACTTTAACTCCAGTTTTTATTTTCCAAGCCTCTTTCTCACTAGTCAGAAGAGAAATAACTTCATCTAAAGCCTGATCTATAATAGAAAAAGAATGATATTGGCATCTATACACATCTTCTACAGAATAAAACTCATTTATATTCTTTAGAGTAAATTCTACCCTTTTTCCATGAACAAATACATAATCATTAGAAGCTTCAGGAACGTTGGCATAAAATTCCATTACAATCCCAGCTATCGCATCAGCAGTAAAATAGCAGAAGTTTTCTCATTGACGAGCAATAATCAAACATTCAACTTCTCCTCCTGGATTTTTAAAACCTTGGTCCTGAATTACTTTCTTATTTTTTGCAAACTATGAAATTGAGCACTGGCTCTAAATCTAACAAATTTTTGTTTTTCATATTCTACTTTCCTTTTGCTCGATCTAGGTGCCATAAAAAATCTAGAAAATTTTGAAAAATCCAAATAATCTAAAATTCCAAAAATAAAAAATGTAAAACATTTTAAACTTCAAATCACTATATAGGAGTTCATCACCAAAGGATTTTCTCAAAAATTTCTCAATATTCATACTTTCTGATCCATGCAATGTGAGATATATCCTTGGTGAAAATAAAAAAGTTTTGGTTTAAAGTGTAGTTCTTACTAGAGAAGATGAAATCCGAAGTCTTTGAGCCTCTAAATCGCCTCAAATCCGACCACAATCAAGCCCTAGCCACCCAACCCGAAGGTTGAAGATGACTTAAGCGTAAAAATGGTGGCCACAGTAAAAAATTGTGTATTTTTAGGGGTTAAAATCTGCTTTTGGATCAAGGGCGCCATCGGTGCCGATTCCAACGCTGCTAGCTCTGAAGGCCCCCGAAAATTTCATAGTTTGATTTGTTTTAATTTTTAATTTCCTATCGACTTACTCCAAAATTTTTAGTATTTTAAACACAAATTTTTATCTAACAATAATTCACAAAACAAAACATAATATCTAACAATAATTCACAAAACAAAACATTTCACCAACACAAATTTTCACAAACAACAACAAACTAACTTTTATATATGAAAGTACACTTTTTACAAAAAACAATTTTTTTGATTACACAATCACACACATTAAACAAACTCATTATAAATCAACGCTGAAATCAAGCCACAACACTAAACACTGTCATAAAACTATACACACAATCAAAGTTCAGAATTCTAAAGCAAAAAAAAAAAAAAA
>NW_018243536.1:31656-33425 GCF_001263595.1 Phalaenopsis equestris | reverse complement strand
TCCTCCTCTGATATCTCCCATAGATTGGTGATGAATATATAAGTTGTAGAAGGATCGGTACGGGAATTGATCTGTCAAATTTTCTTCGATCCACCCATTTTCTTTAAACATCCAAACTAATCTTGCTTCAAAAGTTCAGTGTGAATAAAATTTTCTTTCATTCTCCAATCTAGGTGATCAAAAAGGTATTTAAGATCTCCTACTGCATTCATAATACTCTGAAGTTTCCTTTTAATTTTCTTTAATTTCTTTTCTAAAGTAAGCGAACTTCCAACTGTTGGTGGTATTAATGGAGTTGAAGCATGTGAAGATTGATCTATGATGGCTTCTAATACTTCATTCTCATTTCCACAATAATTCACATCTATAAGATTCATGGGCTCCGAATGTAATAAAGTCTTTTCCCAACTTTTATATGGAGCTTGGGCTTGACTGCAAATCAAAAAGATGGTAGATGGATGCCTAAGTCCATAAATTGATCCATTAGTAATGATACCCATAATAGATTTAAATATAATAGACCCTATATCAATGGGTTTTTCCATTTGAATGCAGTAATTTAAAATAGCACATTCTTTGGTAACTCTACTAATTTTCATAGTAGGGAGTAATTTAGTAGGGAGTAATTTTGCAGCAATAAAGAAATGACATTGCTTCGAAATTGGATTAAATAATGAAGTGGAGAAACTAACATATCCTTCATCTCGTATCGCCCACATTTCACTTTCATCTGTCAAAAGATTATACACTTCTTGCATCAAATCTCTTGTAGGAATGAAAGATTGGAATATTGTCTATCATATACAATTCATTAATCCTTGCAGGAGTAAATGGTATAGCCTTACCTCATACGAAGACAACACCTTGAGTAATTCCACGTAAGTTTGCATAAAACTCTTTCAACATAGGTACGACAATCGCAGACTTAGTGTAACACAAAACTTCCCAACGCCTTTGCAGAATGATTTTATCAATTGAACCAGCAGGATTGATCACTCCATAATTAACAAACACTCCATGATTAATAAATCATCTTTCCTTGATCAATCTCCTCTTCGTAATAACTTTATCGTATAATCACTGCACATCGAAACTAATAAATTTTCGTTTGTTGAAAACTCCATACTTCAAAGTATTTTGGGAATTGGAAGCCATTGAATCCAAAAATAGGAAGTTACTAGACGTCCAATAATGTTCTTAGGCCTTTTTAAATTCATTCTGGCGGTTATTATGAAGTGAAATCGTGCCAAAACCCGCCAAATGTTGTCTAAAACCGTCCAACCGCACTCGACGCCGTCGACGCTCCCGATTGGCACTGACAATGCTGATGTCCGTTATCTAGGGCATCGTCGGTGCGCATTCTGACTCTATCGACGCCAGTGGCCAAAATTACAATTTTCATTTTTTTATTCAATTTGATTCCAAATTTTCCTCCAATACCAATATTTGACTTAATTTATAATAAATGCAATTATGTAAGATTATTATCTACTAATATAAAAGACACTTAACAAACTAAATAGTAATACATAGCAATATAATGGGTTTCCTCCCACAAAGCGCTTGGTTTAACGTTGTCAGCCCGACATACCATTTGTTTAGTTGGGTTGACTTAACATTAAAACTTCTTTAAATTGAGGTATGTGCCCTTCATAATAATGTTTCAAACGATGCCTATTAACTTTAAATATCTTTTCAGAGTTAGGATCTTTAATAACAATAGTTTCATAATGATAAACTTTAATCACTTTAAATGATCATAACCATCT
>NW_018243536.1:30603-31609 GCF_001263595.1 Phalaenopsis equestris | reverse complement strand
GTAAATCTTCTTGTCTAGGTTCAAACTTCTTTTGAATAATCTTCCGATCATGCCATATTTTCAATTTCTCTTTATAGATTCTTGCATTATCATATGCTTCATTTCTAATCTCCTAAAGTTCATTGAGTTGCAAAAACCTTTTCTCACCAGCATCCTTTAAATTAAAATTAAATTCTTTAATAGCCCAAAATGCTTTATGTTCTAATTCTACTAGCAAATGACATGTTTTTCCAAAAATCAATCTATATGGGGAAATTTCTATAAGAGTTTTATAAGTAGTTCTGTATGCCCATAATGCATTATCTAGTCTAGCAGACCAATACAATTTATAAGGATTTACAGCTTTTTCTATAATGCGTTTAATTTGACGATTTGATATTTTTGCTAGACCACTAGTTTGAGGATGATAAGCCGTAAAGAATCTATGCATTATATCATATTTCTTGATTAATTTTTTGATTCTATTATTCTTGAAATGAGATCCTTCATCAGTAATGTTTACTCTCGGCATTTCATATCTTATAAAAAGATTTTTAATTAAAAATTTAAAAACACTCCAAATGTCACATCTAGGCATAACAATAGCTTCAATCCACTTAGACATATAATCAACAACAAGTAATATATAAAAAATTACAAATGAAGGCATAAATGGTCCCATAAAGTCTAATCCCCACACATCAAAAATTTCAACTTCTAATGTGTAATATAGAGGCGTTTTGTCTCTTCTGGAAATATTTCCTACTCGTTGACATCTATCGCATGTTTTAATAAATTCATTAACATCTCTAAAAATAGTAGCCAATAAAATCCAGCTTGCGAAATTTTATATGCAGTTCCATTTATTCCAAAATATCCTCCAAATTCAGAATCATGACATCTTTCAATTATATGTTGAGTTTCCTCATAAGGCACACATCTTCTAATAATTAAATCTTTACATTGTTTATATAAATATGGGTCATCCCAAAAATAGTCTTTCAAATCATAGATAAATTTCTTTAAT
>NW_018243536.1:29825-30532 GCF_001263595.1 Phalaenopsis equestris | reverse complement strand
TTTCATCAATACTATATAAATGTTCATCAGGAAAATTTTCTAAAATTTCATTTGAAAAATTAGTTAATATTTCTATTTCTATTCTAGACAAATGATCAGCTATTTTATTATCATTTCCCTTTCTATCTACCGCGGTAAAATCAAACTCTTGCAATAGAAGTATCCATATAATTAATATTGGTTTAGCATCCTTCTTTTATATCAGGTATGTAATAGCAGAATGATTTGTATGCACTATGCATTTAGTTCCAATTAAATTAGATCTAAAATTATCAAAGGTATAAACAATAGCTAATAACTCTCTTTCAGTAGTAATATAATTAATTTGAGCATTATTTAGAGTTTACTAGCATAATATATAACTTTAAAAACTTTATCGTGCCTTTGTCCTAATACAGCCCAATAGCATAATCACTAGCTTCACACATTATTTCAATTGGTTTCTCCAAGTCAAGTGGTACTATTGTAGGTGCAATGATTAATTTTTTCTTTAATAATTCAAATGATGTTATGAATTCCTCATTAAAATCAATTTCAAAAATCAAATTTTGTATCTTTTTTTAAAAGTTGGCATAGGGGTTTAGTTAATTTCAAAAAAAAAAATTTATTTAGCGCCTGTAAAAACCAGCATGTCCTAGAAAACTTCTTGCCCCTTTAACATTATTAGGAGGTAGTAACTTTTTCTATAACTTAGATTTTTGCCGGAT
>NW_018243536.1:26395-26812 GCF_001263595.1 Phalaenopsis equestris | reverse complement strand
AGGAATCCATCACAATAATTTAATGCAAATGTGCTTTGATTTGGCAAAGATATCTTAAGCATGTGCTTTCTTGGAAATAAGATCCCTTAATTTGGGGGACCTTCGGTCCATGGGTTGATTTAGGTGGTTTCATGGTGTTTGGACTGGTCACTAAGTCCAACTAATGGCTGTGGTGGAGTTAATTTTGTGGCTTTAGGTTGATTAGGTCACATTTAATGCATGGGTCCAAGTGGGTGCAAATGACCAAAACTTTAGTTTAAGCTAGGTTAGCCATGTTAATTGACCCAATTGATTGATCAAAATTTTGTAGATGATTGTTATCAAGATTTTTGGTGAAAAATTGAAATGATTTTGAGTTCAATTGGAGGGTCAATTTGAGGGATTTTTGAAATTTGGTCAATTTGGGCATGTTGGGCT
>NW_018243536.1:25576-26032 GCF_001263595.1 Phalaenopsis equestris | reverse complement strand
AAAATTGGGGTTTTGACCCAAATCAAAATTGGGCTCAAATCATGGACCAATTGAGCTTGAATTTGGTTTAGTTTGGTCATATAAAAAGTTAATTTGAGTTTAGGATTGAAATTGTTGTCAATTGAGATCAAATTGATGGTCATTGGAGTTGGATTTGGGGAAATTTGGGTCTTTAAAGGGCAATTTGGGGATTTTGGTTAAAAATGGTCAAATTAGCCAAATCAGGTCATGTGGTAGTTGAAAGAAATAAAATTGGGAATATTTGGGATTTATTGGATTTTTTTGGGATTTTTTGGAATTTTTGGGATTTTGAGCTATGGATGAGTATTTTGGTAATTTGGGGGTGTTTTACGGGTAAAAGGCCAAGATGAGTATTTTGGTAGAGTTGAGGTACCAACCATCACCAATAAGCCATGGACCAATGGAAACCCCATTTTGGGTCCTTTACATAGCCCG
>NW_018243536.1:24660-25324 GCF_001263595.1 Phalaenopsis equestris | reverse complement strand
GAGAAGAGTTTGGAATTTCTAATGGTGAGGGTTCCATGTCTAGTTTTCTAGGAATAGTCAACAGGAAAAGTCCTATGGCTAGACTCTAGGCTACTAAAGAGGAAAAGCTAAACCTCAACCAAAAATGAGGTCAACAACTTCCATCCTGAAACATTCATTATCTTCTATTTATTCTTTTGTTCCAGTCTTTGAGGAAATAAAAGTAATGGTTTTTCTACAGGACTCTGTGTTTGTTCACATTTGGTCATGTTGGCCTAGGCTTGGGTCTAGCTTGTGTTAGCCTTAGGCTAGGTCCAAATTGACTATTGTAAATGGTCAATAGGGACCTCATGAAGAGTTTTCAAGATGAACTGGATGCCAATTTGGAGGTTAAGGCAATCTGTTGGGTGAAATTTTTGGACTTAGCCAATTTGGGGCAAAAATTGGGAATTTTGGATTAGGCTTTTTATTTAGGCCAAAATCAAATGGATTTGAGGCTTCACCAAGGTCAATTTATGGTTGATTTTAATGTATAAAAATGTTATCAAGATTTTGCAACATTAGTTGGGGCCAATTGACTAGGCTATGGGTTCAATTTGGTAAGATTAGGTCATATGGTAAAAATTGGGGTTTTGACCCAAATCAAAATTGGGCTCAAATCATGGACCAATTGAGCTTGAATTTG
>NW_018243536.1:5345-23122 GCF_001263595.1 Phalaenopsis equestris | reverse complement strand
CTCCTCTAATACTGGGGGTACTTGAGAATAATTCATTCCCATTTGATCAATCTTTTTAGAAATAGTAGCAATTTGAGATGTCAAAATAGATATTGCATCAGAATCATGAATATTAGCTACTCTCTTAAGATTTACCCTTTCAAAGGGTCATTAAAAATTACTAGTAGCCATTTCTTCAATTAAAAAATATGCTTCATCAAAAGGTTTTGACATTAATGAACCACCCACAACAAAATCTATAATTGATCTCAGTGATCCTACTAGTCCATTGTAAAATGTTTGAATTATTAACCAATCTGGTAAAGCACATATCAGTGATCCTACTAATCCCCTGTAAAATAATACCCGTTAAAGTATTTGAATTATTAACCAATCTGGTAAAGCATGATGTGGACATTTCCAAAATCAAGATCATCACAAAGATCTTTAAATCTTTCGCAGGCTTCATATATCAATTCCACTTCAAACTTACAAAAAGATGTAATATCATTTCTAAGCTTAGCGGTTTTTGAGGGTGGAAAATATTTAGCCAATAATTTTACTGATAGTTCTCCCCAAGTTCTAATAGATCCAGGTGCTAACAAATTTAACCAAGCCTTGGCTTTATCCCTCAATGAAAAAAGAAAATATCTAAGCCTAACAACATCATTAGACACTCTGTCATATTTAAATGTAGCGCAAATTTCAAGAAAACTAGCAAGATGTAAGTTAGGATCTTCAGTAGGTGATTTTCCAAACAGATTATTTTGTACTATTTAGATAATAGCAGGTTTAAACTCAAATGAATTAGCAGCAACATCAGGATTTTGAATAGTCAAGTGAAGTTCATCTGCTGTCGGATTCACATAATCTTTTAAAGGTCTTTGTCGATTTTCATTTATTGGATTATCTAAGTTATTCACCATTTCTTGTAAATTTTTAATTTCTCTTTGTTGTTTTTTAATTTTTCTAATAGTACGTTCTAATTCTGAATCGTAAGTTACTAAACCTTCAAATCCAATATTTCGCATAAGTAAATAAAGCAAGTAAAGTAAAACACTCTAATAAAAATATTTCTTTTTGGATTTTTGAATTTTAAATTTTTTATTTTTTAATAATAATAATTTTTTTATGGTATATATATTATCTCTAAATTTCGTAATTTATCAAAACTATTTAATTCAACCGTTACCTTCCCCATGCAATGACACCAAAAACTTGATCCAATTTTTTGTTGTGACAGATTGTGTGAAATTTAATTAATTATAATCAATTAATATTCAGATTCTACGCAAGTATACATATTGTTATCAAGTAATAATGGACTTTCTATTCAAGCCCCAAATATCGATCCTATGGGGAAGGTTTAAATTGGAAATCATAAATTTGCTAGGAAATTCACAGAAAGTTAATTGAAATCAGTGTCACTAATTTCAATTGTTGAGATGTCATTAAAGTTAAATTTCTAAACTATTAACAGATCAAATATGCAAAATTTAAAACAGTAAATACTAATATATTAACTATGTTTATGTAATGGAGATTCCTATTTGAAAATGCATCCTTCCCACTACAATAAGGCTATGATAAATGAGATGAGATAAATGTTCATAATATGTATTGTGCCAAATAGGAGTAATTTTAATTCTCTACCCTGATACAGTGCATAGAAAATCATTGGCTAATCTCAGTGTTTAGTCCCTAAAGAGGCTAGGCGGATCCGGGCTCCCACTCGAGAGCTCCCACTTCCCTTCACCTGAAGGCTAGCTCTCGCTTCATTTTTTAAAAACTAAGACTGAATTACATATTTTATTTTGTCACCCTAAAGGTTCTCCAATTCTACACCCAACAAAGAATATTTCTCTATTTATTTGCACATAATTCCATAAATGATGTTCTCCTTCATGGAATCAAATGTGATCCTTACTTTGTTGTAGAACTCATACTCCATTTCCCATATCATATGTTTCACAAAACATTTTAACAATTCAATTGGCCAAATCGAAAAGAAAATTAAGTTCGGAGTTGAAAAATCGTCATAATTTATTTACAATTTAATAGTGGCACATTCATATTATCTCTTCATTTCACCATATCTCAGAGTAGGGAGAAAGATAGAGGGAACTACTCAGACTTCATGATAAAGAAATAGCAAAACACAAATTTCATATATAAAAGAAAGTTCATACAACACTGATAAACAAAAAAATACTTATCTGAAAAACTCATTCTCAGAGCAAATCCTTCGTTGCCTTTCCTTAGAAATGTTGGAAGAAAATGTCTCTCACTTTTCTTCTTCTCTAACACTATTATAGAAAGTTTCACACTAAATCACACCACAAAAACTCTAAACTATGAAAGAAAAATCACTAATTGACTCCAATATGGAAGTGGAATGGAATGATGTGGTGCGAAAAATGAAAGTAGAGGAGTGAAAAACGTAGAGGAGTGCTTTTCTGATGAAATTTAGCCCCAAATAGAGCCCAAGGTCGGTTCTCCAAGAGGTGCCTCCAAAAACTCTACAAAAAATCATCCAAATACATCGAACATTCTACAAACATCAGACTGGTTCGGCACCGCCTTTGGCGTCGTCGGCGCTGAGTAAAAAATCTGCGCCTTAATTTGTTCTACGCCGTCGGCGCTACCCTCGGCGCTGTCGGCGCTGAGCATTTCTTCAAAAACGTCATTTTCAAAAACTTCATTTTGACTCCAAATTTCATCCTTTTTGCTTTCTTTTTGCTTTAAGCCCTAAAAATCAACAAGCTTCAAGAAAACATCAAAATACCTTCCATTAAAGTGCAATATCATCAAAAATAGGTATAAAATATGGTTCTAAAAAAGCATATATTTTTTGTGTAGCAAATAGCCATCTACATCCTAGATATTTTGTTTCCTTTTCAAATATTAAAAAAAAATTAAAATTTGGATGGGTATGAATAGCACTATAACGCCACTTTTAGGCTCTATAGCACTAGGCGCTATAACTCTGAACTAACCCATGTGTCATTTTAAGAGCCTAGACCTAAAGTTTTTTCCATTTTCAACCTTGGTTTATCTCCTTCCTCCATTTTTTTTGCATTTTGCTCCCCTAAGGTTTCATTTTATGTCTGATTGGCTTAGAGATAGGCTTTCAAACTTTGGATTTTTTCATCTTTGGGTACGATCTTCACCTTAGATTTGAAAAGTTTTGATTTGACAATGGATTTCATCCACATCGTTGATTTGGCTAAAAATTTTGAAACTTGATGAAAATAGTGTGAAATCCATGGTTGAATGATTATTTATGTTTAGATTATGTTTTTAGGAGCCATTTAAATTTTAGTTTGTGATTTCTGGATTTTATCTTAAAAAATTTTAGATTAATTATGGCTCTTAAAATGAAGTGAGGCAAGGAAAAAAGCAACTTTTGATTCAGATAAGTTTGTCAGTGCAAAGGCACGGGGTAGGTATGTTGTTCTGCAATCAAATGAATTGATTGCAGAACACAGTTTTATACATCCTGGCGGAACAAGTAAGAACTTGATTACGTAGCGACATTGGGAAAACTTTTGTTATTTCACAGTCGTATCTGTAATTTGAGTTGTTTGAGAGTTCTATGCTAATCCTCCAGATGAAACTAATGATTTGTTCTATGTACAAGGGTAATATGTGGATATCAGTTCTGTTTGTATTAACCAAATTTACAAGTTGCATAGTGTTCCAACCTGCTTCTTTTCTGTGTTCCATACTATAAATGATGAATTGGATGAGATTATGGGATTTTTGACTGATGGAAATGGAGTATGGAAGATTAAAAATGAGCAATAGGTGAACTTTTTTTTCTCAAAACTTAATGTTCATTCTCGAGCATGACACTATTTCATATCCAGTACATTACTGAATACCAACCATTTCAGTGAGGTAACCTGTGAAAGAGCCACTTTGAAATACTGTATTTAGATGAAGAAACCTATTAACATTGGCTCCCTTATTTATACAAACATGCTTGTTTCCTCAAGAGGACGAAGTACAGGAGGTTTGGGCTACCCTGTTCTTATTACTAATTTGTGTGTTGGATCTTATGTGAAGTATGAGACTTGAGAAGAAACTTTGCCATCACATAAACACATTGATAAAACAAACATGGAAAAATATAAGAGACGTTTTGAGACTAGACCTATGACTAGAGTTAACATACCCTCTACTTCAGCTTCTACTTCTGCACTTGCTTCTACTTCTAGACCATCTGCTTCTGATACTATTTCTCTAGCTTCTCTTTTGAAACAAATGATGATTCAACAAAGAGATCTCATTAAATTAAAGAATCAGATAAAAGGCCTTGAATCTCACATGTACCATAGTGTGATATTATGTTGAGGAAGGTTGAGTATGATTTTGCCTATAATGAGGTTATGATGAGATATATGGGGGTTGATCATTATGTGGCATTTCCTACTCGCCCCATTTTTACACCGTATCGACCTTCTGAGATGGATGAGGATATATATTTGGGAGATGGTGATGATGATGATGATGGTGGTGGTGATGATGATGATGGTGATGATGAAGATGTTGATGTGTAGTGTGTTGTTTTCTTTCTTTTATTTTGTGTATTTGAATATTTGAACTTTATTGTGTTAGTAATTAATTCTATTTGTGTTGGAGTGTGCTTGTATTTAGTTTTTTGTTTCTGTTATATTGTTAGTTATGCTTATTATCTTTTGCTCCAATTTAAATGCTAGAGTAGTGTTTATTTCATGTTTTTATAGTTATGCATGTTAATCTTATGTTTTTCACTACTTAGTACTTGTATTTTCTACTTGTACGTATATTAAATTCCCTGCTTTAAATTTTAAAAAATTTTCCATTTCTTCATGAAATTTCCTATTTTAAAATTAGTTTAAAAATTTAAGTTTGGGGGAAGGAAGAAAATTCTTCTTAAACTAAACTTTATTTGTTCTCAGGGAATTGTATTTTTCAAAATTATTTTTAACATAACCACTGGTATGTAGAGTTTACTTTAGTAAACTATATTTTTGATTTTATAAAAGTTGCAGAAAACCTATGTAAAAGCTTTTGGCAATGAAGGTTAATTATAGAATTAAAATGTTTAGTATGGCTTTTGCTATTTAAAGTAAATAAAACTCTATTTTTGGAAATATTAAGGATCTTAGATTTATACTTGAAAAGAAAGAATTGAGATGAAAATTTTTTAAAGCTAATACACATTTGTTAAAGTGAAGCCCTGTGAGCTGTTTTTAACTTTAGTAGGAGGATAGTGGAGTTCAAAAATATTAAAGGCTATCCAAAAATAGTAATCCTCACATGGCATATGAAAAAAGAGAGAAAAGAAAAAAAAAGAAAGGATTAAAAATGATCCTAGAAGAAAAAAAAAGAAAAGCAAAAAGAGAAATTATGTGAGGAGAAGCTTGAGGAGATGCCTAGTAAAAAATTGGCTCTACTTGAATCTTTTTAAAGAAAGAAACTTAGTTACATTTCTAACATAGACTTAAGAGTATCAGCACCTTTACTAATAAAGTTCTCATGAAGTTCTTTTTCTGGTAATTCTCTTAAGTATCTTAAGTATGATAAATTACTAAATTATAGATATTTTTGAAATAAATAGAAGATCAGAACTTTTAAACTTGACTGCTAAATGTTCTTGTATTTTAGTTTTTAACCTGAGTTGTTAAAAAAATTTCTAAAAGTTTCACTATAGCATTTATAAAGCAAAAATTATAAAAGTCTTTAAGTTAAATTTGCTATCACATGCTATAAATTTTATATTTATTATAAGGAGTTACTTGAGGACAAGTAACAATTAAGTTTGGGGGAATTGATCCACCTACAAATATCCTGTTTTTAGTGCATATTTTATAAGCCTTTTATGTACATTTTTAATGATATTGCACTTTAAAGAAAGGTAGTTTGCATGTTTTTGGTTTCAGGTACATGGAATAGACATTTAGAGAAAATGAGGGAAAAATAGAGCAAATTTGAAGATTTTTGTGTGGCGCTATAGCGCCACCCCTTGGTGTCATAGCGCCACATACGAGTAAAGATGGGCACTGTAGCACCCCAAGCTAGCGCTATAGTGATAATAACTACTTTTCTAGAAGATCCATTGAATTTCACCAAATTTTGGAGGTTTTTTTGAAGCAATCCTTGGTTATTTTCTATTTTTAATAAAATGAGAAGGATTTAGCCAAATTTAGAGACCTTTTGGAGCCTTAAAACTTCAATTGGGTGGCAATAGTGAATTAGGTTTTTCATATTTTGTGTTCAAGTGTCAGTGTGAGTGTATTTTAGTGCGAAGAAGTTTGGAGATTGCTTAATGGAAACTCTGAAAGCTTACTTGGGGAGAAGACATAAGGTACTTTATATTTGTATTTAAGTTTCTATTGTAAGACATGTATTTCAATGCAGATATTTTGTTTTTGTTTAATTTCCATGAATTATGAGTAGTTCTCTTTCTTTCTCTTTTCTTATGATACTTAATTTTGTGGGATAAGAATGATTTAAATATTTCTTTTTACTCTTAAAAACTTTGGTGGTTTTTTCACCGAATCTTCATTTACTTTGCAAACTAGCCACTTGTGAGGTTAAAATCCATTGAGAAACACAATGATTTGAGAGGGTTATGATTTCACACAACTAGTGGATACCACACTTCATTCTAAATAAAGCCATTGTGATCACCTAAGGGGGAGTGTAAATAAATAGGGAGATAAGTTTTGATAGGCATATAATTGGTTAGTTCTAGAGTGACAGGATAGATTCCTTTAAATTTGGCTTAAGGTTTAGTACCCTGAAGCTAGGATTCAACCATCAGGGTGGCATAGGTTTAGCGACATTTATAGGTGAGGGGAAAAATAGTTCTGATGTGGAATAGTGATCTTAAGGAATCAACTTTAAGTTAGTCATTGTTCTTTGCTAGCACCGGGAGGGTTAAAGAATAATGTATGCTTCTATTTGTCATAGTACTTCAATTTTGTCTTAAATAATTCGATTCATACATAGATTAAAATCTTTTTGTAAAGAGAAAGGTTTTCCATAATTTCCAAACTCATTTTTATATTTTGTTAAGCCGTTACATTTAGTTGTTACTTTCATTTTAGTCTTTAGTAGTAATTTTTAGTAAACATATCATTTTAAATCTTTTATCTTTTTAATTTGTAATTTAAATAGAATTTCAACAAGTTAATTTTAAGAGTTACTGCATTTTCTCGTGGGATTGTTATTGTGGTTTTTGACGAAAACCTTATAGTACTTAAAACGTTACGTATACTTATGTAGTATCCATAGTGTGAAAATCTATTATAAATCATTACATTTGTTCACACTAGCTGCTAGATATAATTTGAGACATATTCTTTTGGCAATACTAAGGAGATTAAAAATACAATGTTGACCTCACTTTTGGTTGAGATTTAGTTTTTCCTCTTTAGTTGCCTAGGGTCTAGACATAGAATTTTCCTGATGACTATTCCTAGAGATCTAGAAAAGGAACCCTCATCATTAGAAATGCCAACCTTCTCTTTGCTCAACTTGAAGTTCCACATGTTGCTCCTAACCTCTAGCACTTAGTAGGTGGGATTAGTGTGAAGGATCTCAAGGAGAGTCTCCATAGGACTGGTTAACCTTAGGGCTGACCCTGGGTGTTGGTCTAGAGCTAGTTCACTCACTTATACTCACTACCACCTATATCTACTTGCAACCCTAAACCAGAATTGTTGACTTTGATCCGTTGATCTTTTGGGAGACTCATGTAGATGGTCCCATAAACTCACTAGCCCTAGGCTACGGTTTAGCTAAGACCAGTACATGGAGGACCCAAATAGGGATTTTATTGGTCCATAGCTCATACATAATGGTTGACACCCCACTTCTATCAAAAATATCCAACTTAGCCTTTTGCCCCTAAATCCACCCAAATTACCTAAATGCCCTTAAAGCCCCAAATTTGGCAAAAAAATTCCCAAATTCACCCAAAATACCTAAATTTGTCCAAAAATCATTTTAAACCATTTGAAAATACCCAAATTTCCCAAAAACCACCAAAATTTGTCAAAATTACCAAAATGCCCCCAAATTTGCAAAAATTACCAAAATACCCTTGGCCCCCCAAACTTTTCCAAAACATCTAAAATCACTTCAAATGTCTCCAAAATCAATTTAGACCCTTCAATTGAACCCAATTTGGCCAATTTGACCATTTTGACCAAAACCCCCAAATTGTCTTTAAAGACCCAATTTCCCCAAATTCACCTCAAATATCCATCAATTTTGCCCCAATTCTGCTCAATTTCAATCCTAAACTCAAATTAATCTTTCATTTGATCAGTAGAAACAAAATCCAAGCCTAATTGGCCCATGCTTTGAGCTCAATTTTGATCCAAAAATCAAAACCCCCAATTCCAGCCATATGACTTAGTCCCACTAAATTGAACCCCATAGCCTATTCAATTTGCCGCAATTTATTCAATTTGCCGCAATTTGGATCCTAAACTCTTCATAATGATCCTACACATCAATTTGAACCTTAAATTGGCCTTGGTGAAGCCTCAATCACACTTAATTTTAACCCAAGTCCAAAATCCCTAATTTTTTCCCAAATTGGCCATGTCTCCCAAAATCCACCAAACTGAAAGCCTTAACTCCAAAATTTCCACTCTATTTCTTTCATGAATAATCTTCATAACATCTTCCTTGATCATTTGAACCATTAAATTGAGCCAAATTCCAAGCCTAGCTCCACCTAAGCCCAAGTCTCTAAGCCCAAGTCTAGTTCTCCACCTAAGCCCAAGTCTAGTTCAACATGCCCAAATTGATCAAAATCCCAAAATCCTTCAAATTGAGCTTCCAATTAAACTCAAAATTACTTCAATCCTTAAAAAAAAATCTTCATGACAATCATATACACAATGTTTATTAATCAATTGAGCTCAATTTCATGGCTATCCCAACCCAAACCCACTTCTAACCATTTTGACCCAAATTGAACCCATACACCAAAATTGACTTAGTTATGCAATTGCCTTAGTTATGCGTAAGCCACCAAATTAATGACACCACAACCACCAAGTTACACCATATGGACCAGGATAAACCCAACTAAACTAGCCAAGGTGAGCTATGGACCAATGGTCCCTTGATTTAAGAGATTTCACCCCATATTTGGCCTAAGCTCAAATATCTTCTTCATCATCATTTACCCTTGGGAAAAAATCATAATTAACTTCCCCCTGACCTCCCTGAGCCAAGAAGTGACCAAAATCTAGCCAACACCACCTTAGCTACTGGGAACAGCCAGCCCAAGAGAGCCCCCAAGTGACCAAAACCCAAAATTAAACCTCCTTGACTTGGCTCACTCCCATTGGCCATTAGAGCCTTTCTTCCCTCCACCTCGGCAAGCTTTAGCACCCAACTCCAAGCCCTGAGCTCCTCCAGGCAGCCACAGCTTTAAATGGACCTCTCCATGGCCAAAGAGGAAGTGCTTGGAACCTTAAGGAAACTCTACCAAAATCTCACCAGAGCTTCTCCAAACAATCCCAAGTGCAATCCCCTTGCTCTCAGCCATTGATAGCACCCCACAGAGCCAATATTTTTGGTGAAATTTGCCCTAAAAACCTCAATTAATTATGCACACACCATCCCCACAATGAGAGAAGTTGATTCCCCGTAAAAGCCTGCTCTGAAACAGCCTCTAACCTAACTTTAGACCAACACCTAAAATCGAGCTTGATCGAATTCATACCTAGACAATTTACCAAGGCTTGAAACTTCATCCATAGGTTTGTTGGATCCAATTGAAGCTACCACAATAATCTGATTGAGGCCTCCCCTCTCAGACAAAGGCATTGAACTCTAACCCTAAACCAAGTTTGTTCTGACTCTCCACATGTATTTACTATATTTCATACCGTATAAACCATATATATGTACTCATATTGAGTAGATGAAAGTTTAGAAACAAACCCCATGCAATTTGGTTGAGTCTAGTTCGAGATCTTAAGGTTTTAGTGTGAACGACTTACGGGTTGGGTCACTTGGGGATGATAACAGAGAGCAGTCTGATTGTGCTTATATCAAATGGACAGAGGAGATCAAGCTGGACAGACTCTCGGTGCATAAAGCATGGTCTGTGTGGAGGCTACGTGGCTGGTGGTGTCAATTGGCGGAGCGACGCGTGGAGTCTTTAGAGCGGACAAGGTTGAGGTAGCATCGCGCTAGATAAGTAGAAAAAATAGGGATTTTTGAATTATTTTAAATATCTAAACTTCAAAAATCCATATCTTTCTCTAGAGAAATTATAAAAATAAAATAAAAACACTCTCTTGCTTAGTGAACAGAGGAGAATAATGTGGACTAAAAATAAAAATTATTTCCTAATTTTCTGATTTTTAGTTAATTAAATACCCTCTGTGATATTTTAATTCTCCATGGCTTAAAACATTTCACCATGACTTGAAATTTTGAGGGTTTGTTCCTCATGATAGAGACTATGTCTTCTGATTTTTCCATGGTCAGAGGACATTTCTGTCTCTAACCCTAATTTTCAAGCAAAGGTGACTATTTTGGTTATTTTAATTATATAAATCAAAATATCACTTGGAAAATTATGGGAATAATTTTAGTAGGTTTTTTGTGGTCAGAGAAGTCTAGGAAAATTATTGTGATATTTTGAATCATCTTTTATATTTCTATACTTAATTAAATGTGTATACCTTATATTAATTTGTGTAAATTATACTCTTATAAAAAATTTACAAAATCACTTCTTCACTGTCTATAAAAATCATGTTTACTCACTGTAAAACTATATAAAAATATCAAAATTATTTGACTTAGTCTAAGCACTAAAATGAATTTCTTAAAGAAACCTTGCTTTTTGTATAAAAAATAATTATATTAAATTAAATATTCTTGGAAAAATTATGAAAGTTATTTTTCTAAGTTCCTTGTGATTAGGGGCAATTTATAAAAATAAAACCTATTTTTGTGAAAATACTTTATTTTTAAAATATATTTTAAGTTAAAACTAATTAAAATAATCAAAATTTTCAAAATAAAAAAAATGGTTCAAAATGAGTGGAAATGTCCCGTGATCCTTAGAATTCATTAGGATATTTTTCCTAATTTTTCTAAGTTAAAAAATGAAATTTAAAAGCTTAAAAACGAATTTTTCATATCTTCCCTTTAAAATAATTATAAAAAATAAATTAAAAATTACAAAAATATAAGATCTGATTCTCTAGGTTTTCTGAATTCAAAGAAGTCTATTAAAAATAAAAAAAAATGATTTTTTAATTAAAATATTATTTTTTATTCAATTTAATCATTGAAATTGATTAAGAATTAAATAATAATCATAGAAATTTGATCCAAAATATCACAAAATTTTGGCTAAGTATTCGCCTAACCTTAGGAAACCTCTAATAATTTTTCCATAAATATAATCTTTATTTTGCATAATTAAATAAATTAACTTTTAAAAATCATATCTTCTAAATTTAACTATATATCTAAATTAAATTAAAATTTTGAGAGGTCTACATGTTTTCCACTAACCTTTTAATTACTTCTTGGATATGACCCTCTGAACCCTCAAAATCATTTGAGTTGTGTTTGATGAGTTATGAGGTGAAGTGCCCCAAGGGCAAAGCATTCATTTTAAACTTTAGTGCCTTAATCAAAATATTAGGATTAACCAGGAAAAAATGGATAATTTTGATCTTAATAAATATGATTGGATGATTGAAATACAATGGGGTTAAAAGGTAGAAACCCATTCACCACCCTTGCACAACATCAACAAAATCATAATTCCCCTAATCTTCATGACTTGGAAGTCAACTGAGATCAGACAATTCTTAAGTGATGGGCTTATGTCGGAAAGATGATAGTTTACTTTTCTTAAACCTAAAATTGAGGATGGTTTGACCATTTGATGTGGATATATGTTACTTAAATCAGAATCTTAATAATCACCATTTTACCTATTATGATTATTAAAGGATTAGTAGTGACCTAGGCTCGATTTCTAAACTCAATTGATTGGATTTAGAATATGATATGATTGGTGATTACTATCTTTAAAAACTACAAGCCTGACTTTAATTGTGGGCACCACAATCTTAAATAACCTAAACCCGCCTTAGGAGCACCCACTCACACAACCTTTAAACTAAATATCAGTTGATTAACTGGGTATCCTATCCTCGGGATAATTAAACTGGAAGGTTTAACTGAGTAATAAGGTAATCACACTTCAACCTCAGATGATTAATGAAACAATATGATTAGTCTAAAATGAACTCAGAATATTGTAAGAGATCTTTAATGTGATCTAGGGTCATGCCCCGAACACTTTGAAATCTATTGAACATTTTGAAGGGCAAACTGGACTTTCCATATTTTTGTTCTAAAATCATCTACTAGGATCTTCTGAGATTCAATAAAATCATAGCTTGGAGTTTGTTAGCTAAAACTTCATCTACTTTTACAATTTAAATTCCTTGCAAAATTATATACATGTCTTGCGAGTACTGACCGTTTAGGTGGTGGAGCGAGAAGGCTTGCTAGGTACGCTTTTATAGTTTATAGTATCATCTTTTATCGTACTTTTCACACTATATTTTTATAATTACAAAACTTGCATGTTAAACAAAGATGTCACACTGCATGAAAACCAAAACTGCTAGGATAGTCGCAATACCAAAGCCAAAACTAAAATCATCCAAGATAAAATTTACCGTCACAACATTCAAAATATAAGACAACTCAAAATTTAATCACAAATATCACAAAAAAACATCTACAAATAAATTAAGACGTCTCTATCGGATGATCGGGAATCCCTTGAAGGAGGTAACCTATGGTTGCTAATGAGACTTCCCATGGTCTAAATGAAAATATAAAATTCAATAAGTTTAGTTTAGTAAATTCATTTGGACTAGATGAATCTGAAAGAAAATAGTGGTGCCAGAATGAGGGAACCATAGGATCCTAATCGGTGTCGCTCTAAGTGTTGCTTAATCAGCTTTAGTATGCCCCATAATATTTAAAGAAACATAACCATAGGGACACCTGATTTGACATTACAACCTGAAACATTAGAAAACTTAAACTCGTCACAATGAGGAGCTTGGAGCTGACATTGTGGGCAGCACAGCCATCTTCAAAAGCAAAAAAATCTACAGCAGCATATCTTTCCTTAGAATTAAATAACAAGCCATAGGATTTTGAGGTTGTCTGCCTAGTGCAACATAAATCCTCAACTCATCTTTAGGCCTTTGTACAACTATGTTGTACAATATAAGCCATAACTCATCTTAGGATCCCGAGGTTGTCGTCCGTCACGACCTAAATCCTCACATCTTCCAAGTTATTTGTGTGATTGTTTCACACGAATGTAATCCCTAACTAATAAAACTTACAAGATGATAAATTTAAATAATTTCTCCTCAAAATTGAAGTCAAACCATAGGATAACTTAGGAAGTCACCTAGGTTCTCCTCTGGATCTATGACATCCCCTAGTCCTTCTTCCTTTGGCCTCTACTACACTACATTAATTGTTGCAAACTTGAACCATTCCCCTTTCACACCTCTTTGTTCAATCTCGTTGAAAATTCTTATCCTTTTGACCTCTTCGAAGATAATATTTCCTGATTTTTATTGAGAGTTTTCTTAGGTGACTTCGGTTGTCTAAGATATAATTAACTATAGGGGATTGCCATTATAGGAAGCTTTTCCAAACCCAACTTAATATAAACTTTATTTAATTCTTTGTATTAAATAGAGGAACTTATCAGAAAATAAAATGGTTTCTGTTGACCTCACTTTTGGTTGAGGTTTAGTTTTTTCTCTTTAGTAGCCTAAGGTCTAGCCATGGGACTTTCCTGTTGACTATTCCTAAAAAACTAAAAAAGAAACCCTCACCATTAGAAACTCTAAACCCCTCCTTGCTCAACTTAAAGTTCCACATATTGTTTCTAACTTCTAGCACTTATTAGGTAGGGTCAATATGGAGAAGCTCAATGTGAGTTCCCATAGAACTGCTTGCTCTTAGGGTTGACTCTGGGTGTTGGTCTT
Source organism: Phalaenopsis equestris (assembly GCF_001263595.1). Lineage (NCBI taxonomy): Eukaryota > Viridiplantae > Streptophyta > Magnoliopsida > Asparagales > Orchidaceae > Phalaenopsis > Phalaenopsis equestris. The sequence goes on along the minus strand of NW_018243536.1, from coordinate 9,068 downwards.
GGGCTAAGACACTCACTCTCACTCACTATACTCACTCTCACTCACTACACTCACTCTCACTCACAACTCTAAATCCAAAATTTACTAACTTTGATCTCCTAATCCTTTGGGAGACTCATGTAGATGGTTGATACACTTAAAATATATAGTGTGTTTAGACACATTCTTATACCTATTTTTGAGATATTGCGCTTTAATGAAAGATATTTTTTTGTTTTTCTTACAACCACGAGTAAAAATGGAATGCTTAAAGGAGTGAACAAGGATCAAATTTGGAGATAAAAGGTGAAAAATTGTGCAAGTGGCGCCTAAGTGCAAGATCCGGCGCTTAAGTGTCGGTTAAATAGAGAAGGTCGTGCCTAAGCGTCGAGACCCCGCGCTTAAGAGCTAGTGGCAATTACTAGATAAGTAAAATTGGTTTTCACAAATTTCAAAGAGGTTTTTGAGGCATCCATTAGCTTAATATGTGGTTGTCCATGGACGAAAATTATCATGAAAGGATGCGTCTTTTGGGCAAATACATTGAATCAAGACACATTTGGAAGAGATCCCAAGACACCGATTGGAAAACTATAAAATAAAGAAGAGATGACTTAGAAAAGGGTCCTGAAAATATTTGCAAGTCTTGAAAGTTCTTCTCTAGGGAGTTAGTTCGGAGAGATTTTCAGGAACCACTTTTTATTTACTTTATCCTTGTTGTTATTTTTTTTGAGTGATTGTAAAAGAGAAGAGATTCAAAGGAACTTCAAGTGTTTGGTGAAAGACTTAAGATAACTTTTTATTTTTTTTGTTTTAGACTACTTTTGGTTTTAGTCGAGACTTGTTGTTGGTTTGACAACGATTTCTTCTTTTAAACTAAAGTTTGGTTTTATTTTCTCGAAGGATTCTGAGTAGTTTTCTTTATATTTCTTCTTAAAATGATAAGTAATTAAGTTTTGGATGGAAGTTGAGGAGAGTATTGATCTTTAATGTTGGATGAAGTTGTGATGATTTAAATTCATGCACTTCATTTACTCTTGATTTGGCCAATCCAGATATTAAAACTTGTTTTGGGAACATGTAAGAACTAGACTTATATTGTCTCAATCAACAATTTTAATGAATCACATGAGGTTCTATGAATGACATTGTAGTTCATATGACTTAGTGCAAATAAATACGAAAATATTCATTTAAGGGTGTAGTGTTAGAGGACTTTAAAGTGACAGGTTAAAGCCCCCAACTTGGTTTATTATTGTAGGTTGTGACATGAGATGTTAGCCTCAGGTGGAGGGAATCGAGATAACATTAGAGTGAGAGCTAGTTAAATTAGCTAATGTTCTTTATAACATCTCTAGTAAGGGTAAAGAATATTATTGCTCCTATTTGGCACAATATAATTCTTATACTTATTACTGATTCATGATTAGGAGAAAGATATTTTCATATTAAGTACTTTTCTTCTACAAAAACTTTAGTTATTTTTCTAAGTTGTTACTTTTTCGTTAAAATATCAAAAATACCAAAAATATTTAAATTCCTAAAAAAATCATTTTTATTCTATCTTTTTAAAAATAGAAAAACTCTCTAAAATATGCATATTGCATAGTCTTCCCTGTAGGTTCGATATTCAGGTCTTAATCAAAAAGTCCTATATTGCTTGATAATGATACATATACTTACGTAGTATCCCAATATAAATATATATAAATTAAAAAGTTAAATTCTTATTTTTCTTGAGGATCAAGTTTTTGGTTTTGTTGCAAAATAACGAAATATAAGTGAAAAAATACCATCAGAACTATTGTTATACTGTGCATAAGTATTGAGTCGGGATCAAGTTTTTGGCGCCGTTATCGGGGAAGAAAACTAAGTAAATTTCTATTTTTAGAAAGTCTTATTTAAACTTTAAATATTGTATCTTACTTTGCATGTTTTATTTTATTTTATTTTATGTTAGTGTATGTGTAGTTTAGGTTCTGAAGTACTAGTGCCCTACGATTCTGAATTAGAAAGAACTTATAGAAAAATCAGAAAACCAAAAAAATTAAAAATCTTGAAAAATCCAAAAAATTATAGAAATGACAAACTAAATAAATCAAAATGCTGAAATTCATCAAGAGTTTAGACCTTTAAGAGATTATGCCAACCCTACTGTAAATGAACCTCATTGTAGTATTCGAAAACCTACTGTAGTGGTTAATTCATTTGGGCTTAAACCAGCTATTATTCAAATGGTATCAAATAATCAGTTTGTGGGATCACCAACTGAAGATCCAAATTTACATCTTACCAATTCTTTTAGAATTGTGCGCTACATTTAAATATGATGGAGTTTCAGATGATGTCATATGACTTCGGTTATTTTCTTTCTCACTGAGGGATACAGCTAAGATGTAGTTGAATTCGTTAGCACTTGAATCTATTAGAACTTGGGGTGTTTTAGCACAAAAATTCCTTGCTAAATATTTTACACCATCAAAAACTGCAAAGCATAGAAATAATATTACATCTTTTTTGAAGGGGAATCTATTTAGGAAGCATGGGAACTATTTAAAGAACTCTTAAGAAAGTGTCCATACCATGCTATATCAGATTGGTTAATAATTCAAACCTTTTATAATGGATTAATCGGTTCTCTTAGGTGTATTGTTGTTGGTGGTTCATTGATGTCAAAACCATTTCATGATGCCTATGCTTTAATTGAAGAAAGTGATACCAATAATTTGCAATGGCCTTCTGAGAGGGTGAATATAAAGAAAGTAGCCAACATTCATGAAACTAATGCATTTACTATGTTAGCAAATCATGTTGCTGTAATTTCAAGGAAGTTAGACCAATTTGGAAAGAATTTTTCTCAACCAATTTCCATGATTGAAGATAATTTATTAGACCAAATGGTAGATTCTCAAACATCATTAGAAACTTTGAATGACATAAATAATAAGAAAAATAGCTCATATTCCAATTATTATAACCTGGGTTGGAAGAATCAAGCATCATTAGAAACTTTAAATGTCATAAATAACAAGCAAAATAACCCACATTCCAATTATTATAACCCAGATTGGAAGAACCATCCAAACTTTAACAACTGGAATAACAATTTTGGTGGTAATAATCAGCAATGAGGGAACAACCAAGTAAACCCATTGGGAAACTGGAACAACCAAGGGAGTAATAGTTATAGATCTACTTATCATCCAGGTATCAACATTAATATACAATTTAAGAATAAGAAGTTTTATATGAACGAAGTGGTGTTACAAATGGCTAATCAGTTACAAAATCAAGGAGCTACATTTAGAAATATTGAGAGTTAACTTGAGAAAATCGCAAGTTCATTAAGTAATAGATCCAAAGGAACACTTCCTAGTAATATTGAATCAAATCCAAAAGACCAGAATAAAGAACAAGTTAAAGTCGTACAACTTAGAAGCAGAAGAGAGTTGGAAGGTAGGGTTCAAAAAAAGATTGAAGTAGAGAGAGAAGAAATTGAAGAATCAAAAGAGGACGCTCTAAAAGATTCTGAAAGACTTATTTCTTCGTCGAAAATTGATTTAAGAAAACCACCACCTCCATTTTCTGAGAGACTTTGACAACAAAAGTTGGATAAGCAATTTTCAAAATTTTTGGAAATGTTTAAGAAGCTTACAATCAATATTCCATTTGCGGAAGCCTTAAAAATAATGTCAAGCTATATAAAGTTTATGAAGGATATTCTTAACAGAAAAAGGAAGTTTG
>NW_018243536.1:0-4939 GCF_001263595.1 Phalaenopsis equestris | reverse complement strand
CGTCAATGATCAAACTGTTACTTTTAACATTTCAAAATCAATGAAATACCTTGCAAAAGGTAAAGATAATGAATGCTATAGAATGAATGTTATAAGATATCTAAGTGAATGCCATTTTAGAACTACTTATGAAGAAAAATCTAAAAAAAAGATTTGGAACACAAGCAAGAAGAGGAATTAGATTAATGTGTAAACCATTTTAAGGAAGAATCAAGTTATGTTCAAGAAAGCTTTGAAATTTTGGACACGATAGGAAAAGATATATCATTTTGTCCATCTATTAAGAAACCTCTAGAACTTGAGTTGAAATTATTTCCTGAACATTTAAAATATTCCTTTTTAGGAGATTCCTCTACTTTACCTGTTATAATTTCCTCGAAGTTAACAAAGGAAGAAGAAGAAATGCTGATGAAAATTCTAAAAAATTTTAAGAAAGCCTTCAGATGGAAAATTGCTGATATTAACGGAAAATAGTCCTTCAATTTGTATGCATAGAATTAATCTGGAGGAAAACTACAAACCTAGGGCTAATCCACAAAGGAGATTAAATCCTGTTATGAAAGAGGTTGTTAAGAAAGAAATTTTAAAGTGGTTAGATGCTGGAATTATCTACCCATTTTTAGATAGTGCATGGGTTAGTCTAATTCACTGTGTTCCTAAGAAAAGAGGAGTAACTGTAACTATGAATGAGCATAATGAGTTAATAACTACTAGACAAGTTACAGGGTGGCGAATATGCATTGATTATAGAAAATTAAATCTTGTCACTATGAAATATCATTTTCCACTACCCTTTCTAGATCAAATGCTGGATAGACTAGCTGGGCACAAATACTTTTATTTTTTGGGTATGCGTAGGGTCGTGTGTGTGATTTGTTTCTGCCGGGGAATTAGTAGGTGATCATCTGGTTGAAATCAAGGAGTAGGGACTCTCGTTGGGGATCGGAGAATGAATTTTGAGTTATGAAATTTCAGTTATTTATAAAGGATGGGAATCAATATGTAAGTGTTGACCCCGATGTGGGAAATGAAATCTGGGTATCAATCCTGAAATAAGAATCAGATGTCATAATCCATTTAAGGTGGTCTTCAAACTTGTTTCAAAAGATGAGAATAGGATGTCTTGAATTTATCAAAGGGCTTATTCCCTCAACCTCAAGAATATCATTGAATTTGATTCGAAAGATTGCAATAGGAGGGGTTCCTAAAGGAACGCGGAATCGAAAATAAAATCCTTAAGCTCTAGAATATCTTAGGATTTGATTTGAAAGATTGCGATAGGAGGGACTCCTAAAGCAACACGGAATCTAATATAAAATCCTCAACCTCTAGATTTGATTTGAAATATTGCAATAGGAAAAGAACCTAAAGAAACACGGTATCGGATGTGAAATCCTCAACCTCTAGATTTGATTTGAAACATTGCAATAGGAAGAGAACCTAAAGCAACACGGTATCAGATGTGAAATCCTCAACCTCTAGATTTGATTTGAAATATTGCAATAGGATGGGAACCTAAAGTTATCGAATGTGAAATCCTCAACCTCTGGAATTTGATTTGGAAGATTGCAATAGGAAGAGAACCTAAAGCAACACGGTATCAGATGTGAAATCCTCAACCTCTAGATTTAATTTGAAAGATTGCGATAGGATGAGCTCCTAAAGCAACGCGGTATTGGGTGTAGAATCCTCAACCTCTAGAATTTGATTTGGAAGATTGCAATAGGATGAGCTCCTAAAGCAACGGGGTATCAGATGAAAAATCTTCAACCTCTAGAATTTGATTTGAAATATTGCGATAGGATGAGCTCCTAAAGCAACGCGGTATCAGATGTAGAATCCTCAACATCTGGAATTTTAGATCCTAAAGCAACACTGTATCGGATGTAAAATCTTCAACCTCTAGAATTTGATTTGGAAGATTGCAATAGGATGAGCTCTTAAAGCAACGCGGTATCGGATGTAAATTCTTCAACCTCTAGAATTTGATTTAGAAGATTGCAATAGGATGAGCTCCTAAAGCAAAGCGGTATCGGATGTGAAATCATCAACCTCTAGATTTGATTTGACATATTGCAATAGGAAGAGAACCTAAAGCAACACGGTATCAGATGTACGATATCGGATGTGAAATCCTCAACGTCTAGATTTGATTTGAAATATTGCAATAAGAAGGGTACCTAAAGCAACACGGTATCGAATGTGAAATCCTCAACCTCTGGAATTTGATTTGGAAGATTGCAATAGGAAGAGAACCTAAAGCAATACGGTATCATATGTGAAATCCTCGACCTCTAGAATTTGATTTGAAAGATTGTGATATGATGAGAACCTAAAACAACACGGAATTTGATGTAGAATCCTCAACCTCTAGATTTGATTTGAAAGATTGCGATAGGATGAGGACCTAAAGCAACACGGTATCGGATGTGAAATCCTCAACCTCTGAAATTTGATTTGGAAGATTGCAATAGGATGAGCTCCTAAAGCAACACGGTATTGGATGTAAAATCTTCAACCTCTAGATTTGATTTGAGATTGTGATAGGATGAGGTGATAGGATGAGGACCTAAAGCAACATGGTATCGGATGTGAAATCCTCAACCTCTAGAATTTGATTTGGAAGATTGCAATAGGATGAGCTCCTAAAGCAACGCGGTATCGCATGTAAAATCATCAACCTCTAGATTTGATTTGAAAGATTGCGATAGGATGAGCTCCTAAAGGAACGCGGTATCGGATGTAGAATCCTCAACCTCTGGAATTTGATTTAGAAGATTGTAATAGGATGAGCTCCTAAAGCAACGCGGTATCGGATGAAAAATCTTCAACCTCTAGAATTTGATTTGAAAGATTGCGATAGGATGAGCTCCTAAAGCAATGAGGTATCGGATGTAGAATCCTCAACCTCTGGAATTTGAGTTGGAAGATTGCAATAGGATGAGCTTCTAAAGCAACGCGGTATCATATGTAAAATCTTCAACCTCTAGAATTTGATTTGGAAGATTGCAAAAGGATGAGCTCCTAAAGAAACGCGATATCGAATGTAAAATCTTCAACCTCTAGATTTGATTTGAAAGATTGCGATAGGATGAGCTCCTAAAGCAACCCAGTATTGGATGTAGAATCCTCAACCTCTAGAATATCGGTTTGAAAGATTGCGATAGGAGGGACTCCTAAAGTAACGCGGAATCGGATGTGAAAGCCTCAACCTCTAAAATATCGTATAATTTGATTTGAAAGATTGCGATAGGAGGGACTCCTAAAGCAACGTGAAATCAGATGTGAAATCCTCAACCTCTAAAATATCATGTTTCAAATTCGTGGGAAACTAGTAGAATTTATAAAGATTGACATTGGTGAGGAAAAATTGTGAAACTTTGTGAGATTTTGTGCAGAATGTAAAATTCTGTGGTAATGTGAAGAAAACTTGGGCAAACCAAGGTAGTTGTGCTATGCAAACAAAGAGTAAGAAACCTCGAGCTCAAGAAATTTATCATTTTCTTTACTTTTCTTTTTGTTAGGATTTGGACCCAGTTTCAGACAAGCAAGACATCTGAGCTTCTAAGAATGAGTCTGTGTCTCTGAAACATGGGGCATAGCGTTTCTTGAAGTATCGTCCACTGACAAATGGCAAGTGTAGAAAATAGCCCATTCTTAAGGTACCATCAGAACTATATTCTTTCAATTACACATAACAAATGCGTTATTTATACAGATACCATGGCTGAAGAGGCAGTAAGTTCGTAGCTTTGTTTGTAGCAGTCATCATTTTATTTATTGCAGATTCTGTAAATGTTGTTGAAGTTGTCTTTGAGAAATCTTTCTAACGTTCTTCGAGTTGAAGTTGGAGTTGTATATGTTGGACACTGAAGGATATCACTTCAGGTTTGAATTTCCATTAACTGCTAATATCATTATCATGTCTTTAATTCTTTCTTTTTGAGCCTAAGCAGATTTCAAAATTTTGGTCGTGTGATCAAAACATTTTTTCATTTTCCAAAGATATTTCTGAGTCAATTAATAACCGACCAAAAGACTTAAGATCGTTGAACTTTTTCTTGAATATAATACTAGAAGAATTTTTTTTAAGAGAGCATTTTAAGTTTCTTTAATCAGGGGAAACCCGGACACCAATTTTTGATTATACGTCCACCTCAAGCTTCTTCTCAGGGAGACTTTTCTTTTGCTTTGATTTTTTTTTTTCATGTTTTGTTGAGAATTACTATATCTGGTAGAGCATGATTTAAAGATTTTGAATGTCTTAATTCAGACACCAATTTTTGATTTTATGCTCACCTCAAGCTTCTTCTCAAGGAATTTTCACACAACAATTTTTTTTGCTCCCTTTGTTTTCTGAGAGTTACTATATCTGGTGGAACATATTTATTTTAAAAATTTTGAATGTCCAAATTCCCTTGACTAGTAATTCTCAAATGTTTCTTAAGTCAAATTCTAGGATATTATAACTCGTTTGAAAGTCAGGACCCAGTCACGTGGCAGGAAATTAAAAGGCTCGTGATATCCCGAGTCAACTATTTGTATTTCAACTACATTATCTTATTTTGAAATAAACTTAGGACCCAGTCTGAATTCTTTAAAGTTGATGACTCAGATATTAGGGCATTAATTTCATTCTCCTCTGAAGTCATAGTCTTATCATAACATCCAAATTTCTTTGAGGTGATCAGTTTTTTTTAATATTGTACAATTTTGAACAACAACGAACTCTTTCTTTTCATTAATTGCAGTGTGAGGGATGGGATAGACTAACATTGATCATGCTAATTTTCCATTTAAACAAGAATAATAATACAATAGTAGCCAAGAAACATTTCATTCATTGGCAGCTGCATAGGAATGGGTTGGAACAAACAAATTGACCGAAATCATATTGATAGAACCTCTTTCAGGTTTCTTTCAAATATTCTTCCGGGAT
>NW_018243535.1:0-736 GCF_001263595.1 Phalaenopsis equestris | reverse complement strand
TAGAAATGTGTGATTTGTTGTTGACAATCTTTATAACTATTGAAGAATAGTTTTTTTTTTTTTTTTAATGATAGGGTGGGATGTCAAATGAGCTTTACAATACAATTGCACGTGTAACTGATGGAATTTATGAAGGTATTGAGCTATTCCACATTAACTCCTTTCTTGACTGTTGTCTTCTTTTGTATATGTAGAATGTGTAGCCCACTTGCTCGTCTTTATTTTCATTTGTTGTGATAGTGGCCTAAAAGTTTTGCTATCTAATTAAATTTTTAGGCATTGCAATTGGCGGAGATGTTTTTCCTGGTTCAACACTTTCTGATCATGTCATTCGGTTTAATAATATTCCTCAGGTGATTGCTTTTTTTGAAGTCGTTCTTGAATTTCTTAAATCAGAATAACCCCTTTTCTAAATTTTTTATGATTTAATATGGTAAAATATAAAAATAGGAATTAATTGCTTTTTAAAATTGAAATTGTAAATTTAATTGCTTCTTTGAATTAAAAGGAATAAGTGATTTAGTCTTTGTTTGGCATTGCTTTTTTCTTCTGTTCTATTTTATGCTAATATAATGCTATTATGTGTTTTGTAAATAGATATTTATTTTGTAAAATTTTGTTAAAATTGCGCTTGAAAATTATTGTAAGAATTGCAGTTGTTTGATAAAAATACTATTTTTAAGCCAGATATGAGGTGATAGAATGATCACAATAGATGTATTATGATTTTATATAA
>NW_018243534.1:4078-5434 GCF_001263595.1 Phalaenopsis equestris | reverse complement strand
TGTCATCCTCATGGCTTCCCAGGTATTTGGCAGTGAAGCTAATAATATCAATGCACGATAATTGATTTGTAATAGTGTTGAAATCATTCAAATGTTGAACAACCAACACACCTTCCGCCATCTTCAGGTTGAATAACTTTTTCATCAAGTGCACCTTGTTATTCGCCGATGGCTTTTCATACATACTTGATAGGAACGCCACAAGATCTGCCGTCGTCCTCTCCTTTATGACATTATGAGCAACGGACCTCGATAGGGTTAATCGAATAACCCCCAGAACCTGTCGATCCAACAGATTCCAATCAGCCTCTTCCATCTTCTCCGGTCGTTTTCCCAATAGTGGAAGATGAAGTTTCTTCCATAGAGGTAATCCTTTATCTGCATCCTCCAGTATCCAAAATCTATGCCGTCGAACTTCTCGATCCCTGAAACCTTCACTTCGTCTCCAGCCACCTTTCTTCCTCAGATCCGAACCTGTCTCTGATACCAATTGTTGTGAAAAAAAAAATGACGGCAATAAAACGAAATACCAGATCGAGCAAATTACACCAGAAAAAAAACGACTCAATATTTACGTGGTTCGGCAAATTTGCCTACGTCCACGGAGCTGCAGAAGATTTATTACTTTGAGGAAATTACGTCGTCGTCGATTTGACGATTACAATAAAATTCTTCTCTCTATCTTCTATTATCTCTCCCTCTCCTCTCTCTCTCACCTCTCTCTAAGTCACGTGAGAAATAACAAAAACAAAGAAAAAAAAGGAAACTTTTTTCTGCCAAGAAGCAAAGCAAAAGAAAAAAAGAAAACTTTTTCTGCCAAAAAGGTGAAGGAACCTGCTTCTTTTTTTCTTCAGCCGCAAGCGAGAGGTTTTTTTTCTGAGATATGTGCTTAAGGGAGTTGTTTAGCTTTTGTAATGATCAAGAAAAATGCATTTAAGGAAATGCATTAAAAGGTCCACGCGGAGAGCATCTTTCCCGCAATTCTGCGGTTCCGCGGAGAGAGAACAACGGGAGGCACGAAGCTCAGGGAAGAAGCGGGAAACATTATTTATGAAGTTAATTAATCACATAATTAACACTAATGATTTCCCAAACGAGGAAGTGCACAGGGCTCCATATCCTCAACATTGTATCACTCCACTTTATGATGTATATAATATTTTTTCCCATTGCCCAATCCTAGATTGGGACCTTTGTGAATAATTTCATGCAGATAACGGGTCTTTCCATGTTGGTTCATAAGTTCGATTTGATGGAGAAAATATTACATCTGGAACACCCGATGTTGCTTGTATAGCCCCACTGGATGACATGTAATATATAAGCGCGCGCACACACACACATATATATATATAT
>NW_018243534.1:0-3759 GCF_001263595.1 Phalaenopsis equestris | reverse complement strand
AACTAAGGAAAAATGAATGCTATTTCTATTATTAAATTAAATTACTTATAGTTATAGAACTCGCATCCCGACATTTTGTTATTCTCCATCTACATAATTGTATGACACGATGCATTTTTGCTTAGGTGCTAAGAAACAATGAGAATTTTCTTACGTCCATCTACTTTTTTAAACTCAACGCACATAATGTATTTAAACGGCTACATTAAATATATATAATAGTTAGAATACATGTGTTTTAAAAATACACTCAAATCATTATTACTACTTTTAAAAGTGAAATATATGTTTTTTTCGCATAATAAGTGTAAAACAACACTGTTATTTATGTAAATACAAACATTTAGATGTGGGATGTTGCGTGCTAAATATGTAGGTTTCCTTTAAACATAAAACTCAAAATATCACCTCAACATCAAGTGTAATATTGGGGTGATATTGTATCTCAAAATCACGTCAATCTTATGCCAATACCACTGATATCACCTCATTGCACTTCAATATTATCTTAATATCACTACAATATCACCGCCGTGCATATCTAATTTATACCTATCACATCCTCCCATAATATTCTTCTGATCCACACTGTAATCTGCATTTATCACATCCTCGGGTAATATTTTTCGTGTAGTGACACACACGTGTATATCGTGTCGAACTAAACACGATTTCTTTGGTAAAATCATGAATCCTCGAGAGAAAACCAGAGAACCACCCCCCCTGGGCTTATTTTCTTCCTTCGCGTTCCGTTCCTCACATCTGAAATCCAAACCCTTGCGCTAAACCTAGCCTCTCTTCGATCAAAACCAGAGGAGGAAGATGAGTTGGATGAAGCCCCCGTACTGGCAGCGCGGCGATGTTGAGGAGGGCAACGTAACAAGGCCGCTTTACCCAATGATGCTGGAGAGGCCGGAACTGCGGTGGGCGTTTGTGCGAAAAATCTACACTATCGTTTCCATCCAGTTGCTTCTCACCATCGCAGTATCGGCCCTCGTTGTTTCCGTCAAGCCCATCTCCCATTTCTTTGTCGCTTCAAGCGCTGGAGTCGGCCTGTACATTTTACTGATAATTTCGCCTTTCATTTGTATGTCCTTCTACATCCCTTTCTGGTTGTGAAACTTATTATTATTTTTGTTTTTCAGCCGTTTTTTTGGTTATTTGGATTCTGATATTTATTTTCGCTGATCACATTCTTGGTCGATTAACTTCGCCGCGGTTTTCCGGCGCTTTTAAATGTTTTCCCTTCGTTGATTTGTTGGAATTTACTAGGCTTTGTTATCTTCTGGTTATAGACTATAACATTCTTTTGAGGTGATAAATTTTACTATATGAGAGCCCTTAAAAGTGATTCTTTTTTTATGTTTTTCATCTGTTATGGGTCTGTTAGGGATCTTCCGACTGTCTGCTGGATCTTTTTGATAGGGAATTCAAGTTTTGTTTCTGTTTTTAAACTTTCATTTTCATTTTAATGTTTAATTGCCATATAAAATTCAGTTCTTTTTATTGGATTGAGGATTTAAGATAACCTTTTGTTTTGTTAAATTTTCAGTGATGTGCCCTCTGTACAACTACTACCAGCGCCATCCAATAAACCTTATTTTACTGGGTCTGTTCACTGTATGCATCAGCTTTGCCGTGGGATTAACTTGTGCCTTTACAAGTGGTAAGCTCCTCAAATTTTCTCTTAGAGCAGTAGAATCTAAGGTGTTTGATGTATTAATAAATGGAAACTAATCAATTCAAAAGTTTAATTTGATTGATAAAGAGCATTATTGAATGTGGGCTTAAAATATTCAGGCCCTGATCTTCCTTATAATGATGATGAGAGAATTTTACATTTAGGTTTCGGGTCCAATCTTTAGAAAGCAAATGCTAAACTAGATAAGATACTACTCAAAGATTTCACCCTTATTTTACAAGGAATTTAGGATTTGAGGTTTGAAATTTTCGGTATGCACAAACTCTTATTGCTAATTATCCCTCTTGATAATGGGAGAAGATTTTCAATTAAGACTAGTCATTACAACGTTGATTACTCAGCATGCAATATTAATAAATTTAGGATTTAAAGTTGTAGACATTACCGTCATGACCTAAGAACAGATGGTGGGGGGAATGGTGATAAATCCGATTAAGATCACATAATTTCATTGTTCTTGTTTTTTATTAACATTGATCTACTTGGCAAAAAGACTTATTTCACTCAACTTGACAGAAGGATTTTTGTTGGTAGTCATAAATTATTTTGTCTAAAGAGACAGTTGACTCGGCGTGGTTGTTTGTCTAAATTATAAATTTAAGTCGACTTTAGCTAACAATAGACTTTGTGCCATATCAAATATACTAGGATTTACAACCCAAAGAGATAGAATACCATTGAGGAATATGCATGCTATAATTGTAAACATAATATAGTGGAAACTTCTGGCTAAACCGCTCAGTCAGAGGGTTCAAGTCACAATTTTTTTTTTGTATGGAGTTGATTGGTTAATTCACGCTGAGTTAGGACATAGGTTATGCCTGTAATGGAGACTTCTGGGATGGTTCAAGTTGCAATCAATTTTTTTTTTTTTTTTTGCAGAGTTAATTAGCTAATTTATGCGGAGTTAGGACATAGGTTATGCCTATACTGGATTGATGTTGTAACATATTTGATATGATATTTGTTTTTTGTTAGCTGGGATTAATTTTATATTTATCGCCATTGATAAATTAGTCTAAAAGGTGCATGTTATTTGCTCATTAGCTTTAGGTTACAGGATTCCATTTAAGCATATTGAATTTTATAATATTCCTGAAATATTTTATAGTTTATTTTGATCTTAGTTGAAAGTGATTAGTATATGAAATTAATGCATTTTAGTAATAAAGAATTTTTCTGGTTGAGATTGACTTCCAACACGACTATCTCCGGAAATTTTATTTGACTGCTTAAACTTTACATCATAAAGGAACGGGTTTGTAGTGTTAATTTTATTCAAACATTTGTTACAATGCAAAATTTGGCATCTCATGCTTATATTTAGTGGATCAAACTTGCGAGTTAAACTCATTACACACTTAAGAGAATATAGTAATATTGAAAATATTATTTTTAGTTAAATTTTTCATAATAAATGTTTGGTACTTTCATGTAGATATTAGATAAGATATCCCTATTTATTGAGTAAGATTAAAATTCAATATCTACGTAGTTTTTTTAAAGACAATCTTTGTCTGCAAGAGGTTCAAACATGTTAGGTAGTACTGTTATGCCAACTTCGGTTCCTGTTCGGAGGATGATTAGACTTGCTAGGTGGAGACCAAGTATTTTCAACTCCGATTCTTTTGAGGAGGAGAATTTGGATTGACAAAGGTGGGAATTACAAACTTCTTTTATGCAAAAGGCGGTCTACTCAAGAGCATGCTTAATAAATTTTGATTTAATCTTGAAAAGAAGAGATTTTGCAAAGTTTAAGATGGTGTATGCTTCTTGATGCTGATCATATTTTAATTTAAACTTATATTAAACCCATGCAAATCATGCAACTTTCTCGGACCATGTTGTTACGCCCATGCACGAGCTGGTCGGTCTGGCTGGAAGCTTTATAACTGGCCTCAGGCGAGTCGGTTTGGGCGACGGGAAGAAGCGGAGCAGACATGGGAAGAAGCAGAGCTGACATGGGAAGAAGTGGAGCAGACAGGGAGAGCCGCATTAGAAGGAAATGGATGGGTGGGGTCTACTAGGGCCATAATCACCTATGCAAGAAGGAGAAA
>NW_018243533.1:0-255 GCF_001263595.1 Phalaenopsis equestris | reverse complement strand
GGTAACATCCCTTTCCACTAAGATTCTTGCACTGGTTGGTCTGGACTTATTGAAAGTTGCAGCATCAACCTTCAAGGGTGTACCCAAGGTGCACCCAATATTGAATAGTGCATTCAGTTTAAATAGATGCAAAGGCAGTTTAGGTAACAATGCAAAGGCAGTTTAAATATCCAAGATTCAGTTTAAATAGATGTAAAGGAAGTTTAAATAGATGCAAGTTCAGAGAACACCAAGAAAAAATAGAAGAAGAAACAA
>NW_018243532.1:0-1053 GCF_001263595.1 Phalaenopsis equestris | reverse complement strand
CACACAAAAACAAACATAGAACTTAATTCCATTCTTCATTATAAGGAACAAATTCAGGTCTTTCATTAGTCTCTCCAGGGGCAACTGGAATATAAAGTTGATAAAATGGACGGTGGTGACGTGTTCTGATACAATCTTCTTCAATCCACTTTTGCTTAAGAAACATCTCCTTATTCACTTCCTCTATATAACCAGTGTGACTAAATTGCATTTTCAATTGCCATCCAATATACTACAGATGTGCATGAATTTCCAATACCATAGTCTCCAGTACATACATGGTATTTTCAATTTTGTTGATTTTCTCGGATATCCCTTCAATACTGACGGCTAAGAAACCGTTATACATCTCTTGTGCACTTTGACTAATGAATTTCTTCCTCATGGTCTCTTCCTTCTTCTTTAAATCCATCTCCCATGAAGACATCATCTTAAAATCTCTCTCTCTTTTAGGCTTTTGGGCTAGAAATGATCTGGGGTGAAATTCCTTCATTAAACCTTTCTATTTATAGGCCTTAATTCTTCCAATAACTCCTACACACGTTTAGAAACCGCCAAGACACGTTTTTGAAAACTTCTAGGCTATTTTTTCTTCTAGAATATTAATTTTGCACAAGTTCTTAAACGGTTGTGCTTAAGCGCCAGATTTTGCACCTAAGCCTATCGCGATTAAGCGCCGGATTTGGCGCTTAACGTTCAAATTCTCATTTTAACTTGTCCAAATCACTAATTAAAGTCTTAAAATCAGTGCTAACACATAATAGTCTCAAAAATACTACCCCAATTTTCTTAATCACACATAAAACAACAATAAAAATAAAAACACTGATACTTATGGGTTGCCTCCCACAAAGTTCTTGGTTTTACGTCGTCAGCCTGACGTAACCAGTGCTTACTCTGGTTGACCCAACATCATTCCATCATTAAACTTATGCTGATACCCTATGTAATAAGGTTTCAGTCCATGTCCATTCACTTTAAAGATTTTCTCTGATTTAAGATCTTTAATATCCACAATTCCATAAAGATAAACTTTCATTACAATAAATGGAC
>NW_018243531.1:0-785 GCF_001263595.1 Phalaenopsis equestris | reverse complement strand
CCTCCACATAAGCATCACCTTTCACCTCCTAATCAGCCATGATAGCCATTTCATAGAGCCCCTAAAATAGCTCAGACCAACACCTGAAATCAAGCTTGGTCGAATTCATACTTAGGTCTTTCACCACAATAAGAGGCTTAACCCCTAGCCTCCTTGGACCTCCATGAATGTGTCGAGCACCTCTGATCAAAGCTTTCCTTCTTAAAGGAAAGGTATTGAACTCCTCCTCCTTAAGAGCCTATTTTGATTCTCCATTTGATTAGGCTTAATTTAATGGCATGTTTACCATATGGATGTGTTCATCTTACTTAGACGAGTCCATCCATAAGATTTGGTTGAGTCTAAAGGGAGATCCTAAGGTTTTAGTGTGGACGATTCTCAAGTTTGCCTATTTGGAGATGATGAAGGGGAGTCATCCGATCGCCCATTTATCTCATTAACGGATGAGATCTAGTCGGACAGCGCCTTCATACATGAACCGCGGGTCGAGTCAGCACTGTTATGGATGGGGGCGTTAAATGAGAGCGCGCTGTGTGGATTTTCGAAGCCCTCATAGGTTCACATGGCGTCGGCGCCACTCGTTTAAATAAATGAATAGGGATTTAAATAATTCAGAAAATGCTCCCTAACTTTAAAAATTCATATCTTGGTGTAGAAAAATCACAAAAATAAAATAAAAATACACTCTTGCTTAATGAACTGGGGAGAATAATGTGGAAATGGTTTGAAATTTATTTAATGAATATTTTGTTTTAATTAATTAAGCACTATTTTGAGTCTTTTGA
>NW_018243530.1:0-836 GCF_001263595.1 Phalaenopsis equestris | reverse complement strand
TTAAATATGATGATAAAATTAACAAAAAAAAGTTTTGACGACAACATAATTTTTTTACTAAATAAATCAATGGAAGTACTTATTCTTGGGTAAGAGAGTGAATGTTGAGCGTTGATATATTTTTTTGTAGAAATATTTGATTTTCAATATGATTTTATAGTAATGATAATCTTATCAAAGTTATTATTACTAGTGCTCAATCTATATTAAGTAATTTTATTTTATCTTAGTGGAACTCAATGAGTGTTATCTTTGGTGCTCACCTTCTTCCACTTGCGTTATATATAAATTTCTCTATTCTTCTGTGTATCCTCCCTGTGATATCATATTTACCCTTACAAGCTTGCCATAATGCTTCCAACACGCTTTACTTGTACGTTGAGCCCTTTTATAAGTTGTGCACATAGAGAATCTCTATTGACTACTTTGTTGGGGTTGGCTGCTTATGTTCCAATGCAGCGGACGGTTTTAAATTGCAGTTCTTCATGTTGACAACCTTTGTCACCACCATAGACAATTCCCCAGGATAGTTGGTAAATCATAACCCCCCATTTACCTTCTATTGTTCTATTAATGGAAATGACTTCCTTTAATGAAAGTAAATAACACTTCCCAAGAATTTGTATGGTTACAGCATCAAACTCAAAATTTAATCCAACTAAAATAATAAATTCGGTCTTTTTTCAAATAGAACTTTAAGGGTGGCTGCATCTTTGTTGCATATCAATTGATCTCTTGCCAAAAACCATGCAGTAGATTGGAGTATTCCATGATGAATAGTCCTCACTTTGTGAACGAGAACTTGGCTTTGATCTCATAAATTTTAGCTACATCAT
>NW_018243529.1:0-936 GCF_001263595.1 Phalaenopsis equestris | reverse complement strand
AACATAACTAAAAGCAAAATTGTTCTTAACAAAAGTTGAAAGACAAAATTTAAGAAAAATGGATTATCAAATAAATGACAAATTATAATCCAAAAAAAAAAACACAACAATAAAAAAAGAAATACAGGCATAGTCATCAACAAAAGCCCAAGAAGCAGCAAGGAGGATATCATCTCCAAAACAATAAGAAAAGCAATAAAAACAACAACACAACCTATAGAAACAGTAGACGAGAGAAAACCAAAGACAATAGAACTATTTGAAATACCATGAAAGCCAAATAGATAGCAAATAAAAGGAGACAGCCAAGATCCCGAGTTAAAAATAAAATAATGAAAACTTTTATGCAAAAATAAATTACAGAAACTTACCTGTAACAAAAATATTAAAATTCCATCCATGAAAAGTGAATATCTAAAATCAAACAAATTATAAATATTCAAAAATATGGTTGAATTTGAATATAAGGCTGAAAAATAACGAAACTCAACCCAAACACAATATAGCAACAAATAAGAAAAAATAGTTCATAATAGAGAAACAAACATGTTAATAATTCAAAATAAGCAAAAACAAATTAATGTAAACAACATAGAGAACCAAAATAATCAAAGCAAACAACAAAATTCAAATTATATAAAGATCTCTAATATGTGAAGGAATATCTTTTTTAAACTTCCAACTTCTCCTTGTTAACTTCATAATCATATGAATATTAAAAATCATACTACTGATAGAAGAAAAAAAAATTAAAGATTTTTTTATTCCACTCCCTTCATATAAAATAAGCAGCGTCATGAGCAACCAACAAGTAAAATCTCTTAATAATATTAGATGAAAAATAATCCAATTTAGAGACAATATATAGCATATTAGCACTTAAAAGATGGAAATTCCTATTTGGAATACTTCTTTTTAATAAAGAATGGCAAAATA
>NW_018243528.1:0-964 GCF_001263595.1 Phalaenopsis equestris | reverse complement strand
CGAGAGGTAAGAAATCTCTCCTGAATCCTAACCCTAATTCTCAAAGACAATAATCTCATGCATAATCCTAACTCTAAGCATATTATCCCCATTTATACTAAATAATAAATAATAAAAGACTAAATTGCTTTTAGGCTAATAAAAGGCAAAATAACTCTTAGGTCAGTCATCGATATAACAGTACTCCCCTTTAAAAAAGGCACATTGTCTCAAGGTGGGAAAAATTATTGTTGAATCAAGTCGTGTGACTCTCGCTTGTAAACTAGTTCGAGTCTGATTCTCCCTGTCAACTCTCGTACAATTGTCGTAGTCATCACATTCCCCCACTAAAAGTTATCTTTCTTCAATTTCTTCTTTCATGACCACGCCATCTAATTATAACCCATCACATTTTCGATAGTATTCTGTAAGTTCCTCAAACCTTCTCAATCCCTTCTTGGTCATAGGTAGTGGCCCCTCCAACCTATTTGCCACTTTCGATGGATCGGTTGACACCAAGGTTTTAAAAACTGGACCGAACCGGTCTTTTCAACTGGTTTGGACCGCGAACTTGGTCCAGGGCCAGTCTGGTTCAGCTAAAATTAGTGTGCAGCATTGAAACGGTCAAAAAATAGGTCGAACCGCTAGTTCAACCATTGAACTGGTGAACCGTTTTCCGGTCCAAATTTTTATAGCTAGCTTGTTGAGTTTGAAATTTTGTGTGGGGTCCAAACCAAATTTTTTTTTGCTAAGCTATAAGGCGTAATGAATAATATAACAATAAAATAAACATATTATGTCATGGGCCTACCTATCCAACAAAGTGTCCAATTGTTTGGAATTATTGAACTTTGTTTCTACTTTCTGGATCTTTTTTTTTAAAGATCAACTGGTGAATACATATTTAAGATGTGGGACTAAAAGTTTTGCAAGCACAGGGAAATTTTTTCTTTAGTTAGAGTCACAAATATTACACTTGAAGCTT
>NW_018243527.1:0-259 GCF_001263595.1 Phalaenopsis equestris | reverse complement strand
ACACTCAATTGGGCGCCTCAACAGACCAAACCATGCGCAATTGTTACTCGACCGGTCAGCTTAGTCAGCCGAATTCAAGTAAATCGTCCAACCAATTACCATCATGTTAAAATTCAAATTGTAATACATAAATGATATGCAATTCATACCATTAATTAGAGCATCAATTGTATTAAGAACGGTTTCTATAACCAGTCCATTCTTTCTGTATTATACAAAATATGTCTATATAAACAAGAGCTAAAAATACAAATAAAAT
>NW_018243526.1:0-827 GCF_001263595.1 Phalaenopsis equestris | reverse complement strand
CTCATATGGAGAAAAATGAGAACATGAAGGAAACTTGAAACTATCTCCTCTCAGATAACTCACTAGAGCAGTACGAAAACTAGCTTCATAATCACTCCTCTGCCACAAATACGGTTCTAAATGATCCCATCATGCTTCATTTTTCCATTAATGAACCTGTATAAAAGAAAAGTCACTCTAATGCTCTTGGTAATAATTACAGGCTTCTTCCCAAGTGGTAGAAGGTGGTGCAGCAGCACTAGAAGTAGATGGTCCAGAAGCAGAGGTAAAAGGAAAATCTGAAGATTAGCTTCTAGAACCAAGTGTAGCATGCTTTCCATAAATATCCACATTAGCCTAATCAATAGGCTTTAGTGATTGTAATAATTCTCCCCATGATTCATATCTAACATCAGAATGTTTGCAAATAGTAAAGATAAGAGATGGGTACTCTAAGCCTGCAATAGATCCTCCAGCAGAAGAACTAATGATATTCTTGTAAATGAAAAAAAATAACATCTATAGAATGCATTCTCTGAATGTAGTAGCTCAATCCGGCTCTCTCCCGGGTTACTTCGCTCAAATGACTCATCGGGAGAAGACGAGCTGATATAAAATAATGTCATGCCTTCGAAGGGGCATTCAACTTGGAAGAAGAGAAATTAACCTTATGCTTGTTCTTTACATTACAAGTTCCTCGTCCATCAGTTAGATATCCAATAATCTCATCTAGTTGCTTCTCAGTAGGCATAAACGAAGAATAGTAGGAAGTTGGTACAACAAATAAATCAAATAATGCATTAATCTGCTCACGTGTGAATTCCACTCTTATCTCCCTGAAAAATACC
>NW_018243525.1:1557-2889 GCF_001263595.1 Phalaenopsis equestris | reverse complement strand
AACAGCGTATACAAATCAATTTTATATTTGGGATCTCTAGAGACTAGAAAGCATATATTTTGGTGCATTTACATACATACCACCCAATTCTTATGTATTTACATACATTACTTTTTACAATTGTACCACCCAAGTTTTTCATATCACAAATACCACTATTCTAACTTTCAAAAGTGATCAAATACACATTTTCATGCATAGGTAAGGTGGTAAGTATGTAAAAATTGAAGTTTAGGTCTTAGATATGTAAATACCCAAGCCTTTCATATCACTCAATTAGCTCTATACTCTTACAAAGGGAAGAACAAATACTATAAAAGCAAAGACAAATACCACAATACTCAGGTTAAAAAAAGCCAAGGTTCTTTGAACTATCAGCCCAAGAACTCATCTACTCCCAAGGCTTCAACTTCACAAGCTGCTTACATAGCCTCTTCTACCCTCGAACAAATCGGATTGGTATCTCAATACAGGAGCAACCTCACATTTAACTGCCAATTATCATCAACTTTGTCACGCTGAACCTTATCAAGGTAATGAGAGTGTGATGGCAGTAGGGAATGGCCACGCTATTCCCATTCAACATAGTGGAAATGGCATATTACCCACCCTCAACCGTACGCCTAAAACAATTATTTCCTCTCATAACTTGATATCTATGTCTCAACTTGCTCGTGATAATAATTGCATGATCATTTTTGGATGCTCATGTATATCAAATAAAAGATCGGACTACTCAACAACTTCTTCTTCAGAATCCCTGTAGTGATGGATCGCATCGCATCCATACAAATCCTCAAGTCTTAGTTTTGGTCACCACTCAGTTGGATCTGTGACATCAAAAACAAAGTGGTTTACAGATTTCAATCCATTTATCTTTTTGTATTTCTAGTATTACAACAAAATGTCATCGTAGTCCTTTTCATGCTTCCACTAATTCTCAAATTAAACCCCTAGCTTCCACTAGTCCATAAAATTGTCCAAATGGACGTTTTCAATGCTTTTCTCCATGACCATCTTTATGAAATCATCTACATGCATAAACCACCCAGTAGCCTATTGACCAAAGGAAAATATGTTGAAATTTTCATACTTATTTTATACTGATTTTGATGATATTGCACTTTAAAGAAGGGTATTTTTTATGTTTTGTTGCAGGTATGATGAATTATGGTCATTGGAGCAAAAAAAATGTAAAAATGGTGCAATTTGGAGCAAAAACGAGCAAGAAATGATATTTTGCCCTGTCACCTTTTGATAAGTCTTTGGATGTTTAATCTCTTTTACACTTCTTACATATTTTTGAATGAGATTACACTTTAAAGGAAGGTT
>NW_018243525.1:0-461 GCF_001263595.1 Phalaenopsis equestris | reverse complement strand
ATATCTCAAAATTCTCCAAACCAATTCATCCAAAAAGAGTTATCTTTAGAATTAATATTTGCATTTAGTTATAGTTATTATCTTTACATTTAACACTTGCATTTAAGAGTAGTTGCTAGATAAAACATCATTTTAATTGATATTCCAAACTAAGGACTAATTGTAGTAGATTAGAATTTGACTAAGAACCTCTTACCTCGCTTCCATGAGGGATCGATAAACGGGATTCCATTAGAACCCTGTATTACTTGAGTGATACATATACTTGCATTGATAAGTGTGACTTTACAATTATTGAATATTTATTACGTTCATATTTATCTTATATTTTAAACATATAAAAAGTCGCTGTCATCTATCCAAATCATGTGTGTCTTTTACAGAAACTAATTTTATGGTCTTAAACAGACCCTGAGACAATGGAATCATACATTCACTCAACATCTTCTCAACTTTGGGTT
>NW_018243524.1:0-804 GCF_001263595.1 Phalaenopsis equestris | reverse complement strand
AGTTACTTTTGGACAAGTAATAATTATGTTTGGGGATTTTGACATCCCCTATACTATGTTACTTTTATTTGCACATTTAATGCCTACTTTTAATGATATTGCACTTTAATGAAATATATTTTTGATGTTTTTGGGTGTGGGTACTCTAAATGGAGTAAATGGGGTAAATCGAATGAAAATGGAGCAAAGTGGAGTTAAATGAAGCAAAATGGCCAATGTTAATCTGACGCCTAGGCGCCAGACAACAGAGAGTCTGACGCTCAGACACCAAAGGTGGTTATCTAAAAGATTCATTGAATTTGGACAAATTTTGAAGAGGTGCTTGATCAAACTCTTGTTTTTTTTTAGAGCTCTATTTAAAGATACTTATAGCGATTCAAATAAAAGACTTTTGGGTGAAAGAAAAGGGAGTCTTTTGTGGAGAGTGGATTCTTCCTAGAGATGAGAAATTCTTGGAGGCATGCTTGGATTTGGAGGAGAAGAGGAGAAGTGAGAGATATCTTCTTCAAAAAGATTTTGAGTAAGTTTGGAGTGGAATAACAAGGAGAGTGAGTGATTCAAAGGAACAAGAAGGATTGCTTGGAAAGGAGTTTAAGTTAAGTTGTGTATGTTTATTTTACTTTGCCTTGTCTTGCAAACATTTATTTTTCTATAAATTCATGTGTTGTTGTTTCTTCCCCATGAGATCTGAGTACTTTCCTTTATCTTTCTCCCTACAATGAGGAATAGTTATGTGTAAGAATATATTTTAGTAGAAGTGCTTTAACAATTCCATAAATTATGATGATTCAAACACTATGCATA
>NW_018243523.1:0-3327 GCF_001263595.1 Phalaenopsis equestris | reverse complement strand
ACTATGATGATTGATTCATCGTTAACTTTAAGAATATTTTTAGTCGTATTGTTGAGTTATCGCCCAACTAAAATCTTACACTTTCCATGTTTCTGTCATTAGATTAGGTTATCGTCTTGGACAGACCGCACCTTACGCCATACGTATTATGCGATCTTATCGTGATTTTTGCAGGGGCAACCGCCGAGACTTGATGTTGGGGTGATTTGTATGCTTCCAATCGTGGATCTTGTCGCTAATGTATAGGGAACCACTGCCAAATATTGATTTTTCTGAGCTAAGAGACATGGGTTGTATGATGCATGAGCATTGGGGGTCATATTTTGTCATTTATCGATCAACTGTTTATTTGTCGTCAGATATTTTAAATTTTTTTTTTCGACCGGACATTACCAATTGTTATTTGTTTTGCAGCTCTAATTGTAACACTATTGACTGGTCGGTTCGAGTTTCCTGAGTGACGGACGAAGCTGGGATCGTATGCATAATCAAGAACATTTTACTTAACCTTTTTTATATAATTAACGAGGAATGGAACAAAAAAAACATTCTTATTGCCGTGATACAAAAAGTTTTTCCGTAAGGATATAATGTCTTCAAGTCGTCTCCGCTTAACGTCTGAGGCACTCCTTTTCCATGGGCGGTTCGATTGTTAATGATGAATGACCCAATTCATGTCGCGATTTGTCCAAATCGGCTTTCTTTAACGCGAGGTCTCTAGCGGCGAAAGACTTCTATTAAACATGCTTGTTGTAGTACCAAGTCCGTCTTTTCACCTTTTCTTGCCTGAGGGCTGAGTCGGCTCGTTTCTCTTTTGCAAGGTTGAACGCGAGTAATACTTTGCCGTTTACGGCCTGCCACTCGGCTAAGTCCGCTTCATCAAACTTTAAATCTACCACCACTCTCTAATTATTATTGTTATACTCGACTGACAACATCATCTCCATCCCATATGACAACATGAATGGTGCTTGTTCGGTTGCTGTGAAAGGTGTCGTTCAAACTGCCCAAAGAACATACAATAGGATCTCGATCGAATTTCTCTTAACTCGAACTTTTTTCCTCAGCAGGTTAAGGATTGTCTTATTGATTGTCTCGGCCTGCCCATTTGTTCGGGGATGATGAATAGACAAACTTCGAATTGATCCCTTAGTTTTGATAAAAATCTTTTGCTCCTTGGTCACAAATTGTGTTTTGTTGTCTGTGATGATTACGAGTGGTAGCCTAAACGACATATCAGATCAGTTCAAATGAAATTATTAACAACATTTTTAGTGATACAAGTGAGCAACTTGGTCTCAATCAACTTGGAGAAGTAATCCACAACAACAAGCAAAAGTTTTCCTGGCCTCGCGATGATGGAAAGGGCATGAGAGTATCAAGTCCCTAGTTGGTGAAAGCCCATGAGTTGATAATGAGTTGCAGTTTGTGGGTTGATTGATGTTAGAGTGGTGCATACTTCTGACACAATGCACACCTCCCTAAGAAGCCCTTGACATACTTTTGAATCGTTGGGTAGAAATATCCATTTCGCAGTACTCGATGTGTCAGTTTTCGCTTCAGACTGACTTCCACATTTCTTTGAATGTTTCTCCCCCAGAGGAAATCTTCTGCCTCGTCTTCTTTGATGTACCTTAGATACAACGAGATGATTAATCTTCCAAAAAGTGTTCCCTTGATCATAAGGTATTGGGCTACATTTACGTTGAAGCTCTTCGGAATGGTTACTTCTTCCGAGACTTTCCCAGTCTCAAGGTATATAGGATGTATGGATCCACCTAACTATTTGATCCTCCAATTACCAACTCCATCGCTTCCGCATTTTCAGTGGCATGTCTGATGAGCCCTTGGGGAACTCCTACCAAGTAGATGCACTTGGATAGGAGGTCTGCCACCTGATTGTCTGCTCGAAAGATATGCTCAACCTTGAATGCTTCAAAATTCACTATCTCTGTTTTAGCTCTGCTGAGGTATTTGATCATTATCTCGTCTCTAACCCCAAATTGTCTGTTCACGTGATTGACTACCAACCGCTAGTTAAACTATCAAGATTTACCAAGTGCCCATTTCGTAACAAACCGTAGTCCGACAAGTAGAGCTTCATATTGGCTTGATAGTTGGTAACTTCGAATCCCACTTCTATCAAGTGATACAAGTGATCTTTGGTCGGATTTGCCAAGGCAAGAATGAGCGCCTCTTTTGTTTGATTAGATGCTTCGTTGGTATGCAGAACCTAGGTTTGACTGTTACTCGCCATTTCTTCGTCGTGCTTGGTTGGCTCGAAAAAATTGGCCAAGAAATCGGCTAAAGCTTCTGCTTTGATGGCGGTCCGAGGCACGTAAGAGAGATCGAGCTCACTGAGCTTTACCGCTCATTTCAGAAATTGCTCGAAAAAATTGGCCAAGAAATCGGCTAAAGCTTGTGCTTTGATGGCGGTCCGAGGCACATAAGAGAGATCGAGCTCGCTGAGCTTTACCGCTCATTTCAGAAATCGATCGGAGTATTTTGGTCTAATAAAGATAGATTTGAGCGGGTGGTCAGCAATTATCCTGACTGGATGTGTTTGGAAATATGTGCGAAGCCTGCAGATAGAATAATAAGAGAAAATATATTCATATACCTAAGCCTGGTGCTTCAGAGGACTCGACTGATATAGTAAGTCGGGAACTACTTTACTCGCTCTTCTAGCATTAAAATCGAGTTAATAGGTTCAAATCCAACCCCCCAAGTATATGAAAAATTATTTGGTTGGCTTTGGGCTTTGAAGTAGCGGCGGTCATGCTAGAGAGTCTTTTAGATTTT
The DNA here is from genome assembly GCF_001263595.1 of Phalaenopsis equestris. Lineage (NCBI taxonomy): Eukaryota > Viridiplantae > Streptophyta > Magnoliopsida > Asparagales > Orchidaceae > Phalaenopsis > Phalaenopsis equestris. Next base: position 525 of record NW_018243523.1, on the reverse strand, counting down.
TGAATGCCTGCTCATATTTTCACCGCCTCGGGGTTTTGAAAAAGCAGTGCATTTATCGCCCTACTTTGAGATGAATTGGCTCAGACTTGAGATTCGACTGGTCAGTTTTTGAACTTCTTTGGTTTTTTGGGGGGACGACATGTTGATCAGCGCATGGACCTTTTCTGGGTTAGCTTTTATTCCCTCCACGGTTAGGAGATAGCCTAAGAAATTGCTTGTGGATGCTTCAAAAGTGCATTTGAGCGGATTGAGCTTCATTTTAATTTTTTTTTTTTAAGTTTCGAAGGTTACTTTTAGGTATTTCATTTGTTGCTCGGGCGTTTTACTTTTTGCCAGGATATCTACATATACCTCAACATGTTTTCTTCTCTATTTTGCAAAATTACATCCTTCTTTTGCTGATAAGTTGTGTCAATATTTTTAAGCCCAAATAACATTATATTATAGCAATACATTCCCTCACTTATGATGACTGCAGTCTTCTCAGCGTCGGTCGGGTGCATCTTAATCTGGTGATATTTGAAG
>NW_018243522.1:0-291 GCF_001263595.1 Phalaenopsis equestris | reverse complement strand
CATCATAAAACTTTGTTTAGTCTTAGTAAATTTAAGTAAAATTTGTTTTGTTAGCATACATTAAAACCACTTTAATCAACCTTCCAAACTAATTGCTTATAGTAGTAGATTAGAATTAGCCTAAGGGATTTTTTACCTTTCTTCTTCGCGGGATCGATGCCGGGGTTTTTAAAAAAGCCCTAAATTACTTGAAGCGATGCGTGCACTTGTATAGAACTTCTAGTGTGTAAACTATTCTATATATTTTATATAACGATTCTATTTTGCACATTAGATACTTAATATAAATTG
>NW_018243521.1:0-794 GCF_001263595.1 Phalaenopsis equestris | reverse complement strand
TTGTTGTATATTTCTCATGAAGTCTGAGTAGTTTTGTTTATCTTTTTCCCTTCTCTGAGATATGGTGAAATGAGGAGATAATTTGGATGTGCCAATGTTAAAATATAAAATAAATTGTGATAGTTTTTCAATTCTGTTCTTAATTTAATTTTTGACCTTGCCAATTTAAATTGTTAAAATATGTTGTGAAATATATGATCCGGGAAATGGAGTATGAGTTCTACAACAGAGTGAGATTCACATTTAATTCCATGAAAGAGTATTTCGTTCATGGAATTAAGTGCAAATAAATAGGGAAATATACATTGTTGGGTGTAGAATTAGAAATTTTAGGGTGACAGACTAAAATACCTGATTCTATCTTAGTGTTTAAGAACTAAACCGACAGTTAGCCTTCAGGAGAAGGGAAGTGAGAGCTTTGATGTGAGAGCTAGCATCTTTCTAGCCTAGCTACAGATTTAGGGACTAAACTTGTGATTAGCCAATGATTTTCTATAACAATGAATCAGGGTAGAGAAATAAAATTGCTCTTATTTGGCATAATACATTTTTAAACCATTTATTTTATCTCATTTCACGAAAAACTCATTGTAGTTGGAAATATACTTTTTCATATTAGAAAACTTCATCACATTAGCCTTGTTTAGTTGTTACTATTTTAAACTTTGCATTTAAATTTTACTAGTATTTAATAATTTAGTTCTGATAGTATCTCAAGCATTCAATATTAGTGACAATAATTTCATTTTATTTCTGCAGATTTCCTAGTAAATTTATTATTTAAAATTTGAACT
>NW_018243520.1:0-813 GCF_001263595.1 Phalaenopsis equestris | reverse complement strand
AAAATAGTCAATTTTGCTTTAAAATTAGGGCTAGAAGCTTATAGATGCCCTCTAACCTTGAAAAAATCAGAGGACATAGCCTCTGTCATGAGGAACAAGCCCTCAAAATTTCAAGTCATGGTGAACAATGTTTGATCATAATGAATAAAAGTACTCCAGAGGATATTTAATTCATTAAAAATCAAGAAATAAGAAAATAATTTTTAATTTTTAGTCCACAATATTCTCCTTTGTTCACTGAGCAAGAGAGTATTTTTAGCTTATCTTAATGATTTTTTTAGAGAATGATATGGATTTTTGAAGTTTAGACATTTAAAATAATTCAGAAAATCCATTTTTTTCTACTTATCCTACGTGACACAAACTCAACCTACGGCGGCTCCAAACTCACACGCGGCGGGCTCCCATTCATCGCTGACATCCACCTCAGCTGCCACACGGCCTGCGGGTCACGCACCAAGAGTCTGTCGTCTGTCCGGCTCAATCTCATCCATTGATGAAATAAACACGTGATCAGATGACTCTCTGTTATCGTACCCAAGTAACCTAACCCGTAAGCCGTTCACACTAAAACCTTAAGATCTTTGTCTAGACTCAACCAAATTGCATGGGATTTGTTTCTAAACCTTCATATACTCAAGAAAAACACATATATATGGTTAATCCAATATGAAATCAAGCCATTATGAATGGAGAATCAAAATATAAAATAAGCCATTATCTAAACCTTCATCTACTCAAGACTTCATCCGGACGTTTGTTGGCAAGGGTTAGAGCACAATACCTTTGTCTGAGAGGGTAGGCCTCAATCAG
>NW_018243519.1:0-731 GCF_001263595.1 Phalaenopsis equestris | reverse complement strand
CATTTCTATGTCAGAAAGTACATATCTCACAACAGCTGGGTTAGAAGCAATCAGATGTTTATAATTGCCTAAAATTCTTAAGCTATCTGAGTTAAATGTGAGAAAATAGAGGGAGCTAAGGAAGATGTGCGGACTTACCGCTCAGAACCATCCATATACATTTTTAACACCTAAGTTTTATTTTTTACGTAAATCATAATTAGATAAAATTATATATTATTACTTAATGATTAATTAGTTATTTCATCAACATATTTTAAATTTTAAATTATTAGATAAACATATAAGTTTAGTAACTTAATAAAAATAATTAATTATTAATTAATGTTAATTTATAGCTTCAGAAAATTTTTTGTTTAATATAAAAAATTATTTTATCTTCTGTTACATACATAAATACTACAAAGGGACAGAATGTTTTTGTTTTCAGAAACAGCTGACTCACAGCTGTTTTCACGCAGCTGCAACAAACAAGCAGTCAACTTCCCCGCAGCAGCTTCCTGAGGCCCCAAACATACCCTGCGTCGGTTTCCACCGCTTTCTAGCTTAATTTTTCACAATTTAATCACAGTTTTATCTGATTGTTATGTTTTGTTGTTTCAATAATTGATTTATGATAAAAAAATATATATTTTGCAATCAAATTTTTTAAAATATGACAACTATAAAGACGTTAATTGTTATTTTTCCTTATTATAGTATTTACAATCACTTTTAAAATTTTATTTTTA
>NW_018243518.1:0-823 GCF_001263595.1 Phalaenopsis equestris | reverse complement strand
ATACAAATAGAAAGCTAAACCATATGTAAGGCTAATTTTTTGAAAAATTCATTTTGGGTGATATCCCTTAGATCTCTTGGATTTTTAGACTGGGTCTGGTGTGGCGACTCCACCCAAATCATACATACTCGAAGAATTTACACTTAAAACTTAGATGTTGGTTGGGACACTCTATGTTAAATGAAGTGCTAGGCTAGGGCTAGGTTGCTATGTATTATTTCTAGCACTTGACCATTATTCTATTCTGGTTTGGTTGTCTAGTTTGGTGCCTTTTTCTTCTTGTGCTTTTAGTGTGCTAGTAGGTTTATCGTGTTTGTGCATGCGCAATAACGCAATAGTATATTAGGTTAGTTTTTCTTATAGGGAGAAATGCCTAAAATACACATACACACACGTGTAATAGAGAGGAGTAATGTCATAATTATGTACAAACCCTTTCTTATAGGTGTTGTCTAGATCCTCTCGCTAGGCATGGTTTATATGTGATGATGTTAATCCGTGATAACATTTTTTGTAGGTCGAGTCCATTATTTTCTCTTTCATATGTATTTGATATAGTTATAGGATTGAGTTTGTATCATAACTAAGGTACGAACGGCTCTGCAGTGTAAGACACATCGAGCCACATGACAAGGGACCAGGAGCAGAAGGCTCATGCTCGTTACCTTAAGTTTGAACTCATATTCTTGAATAGAATTAGGACTAGTTATGTTTACACAGTGCATGACCGCTTTTCCTGCTTTTCCTGGGATATGTCGCTGACCCAGCAACACTGGCCTTTTCTATATTTTTTTTGGCATGCTCTTACTTTTCTATTGCATGC
>NW_018243517.1:0-209 GCF_001263595.1 Phalaenopsis equestris | reverse complement strand
TACTTCTGATTGGATTGGTTTAATATAAAACTTCCTTCCATTTTTACCAAAATTTTACTGGCTTGCATCTTTCTTTCAATTTTATTGTTGTGATCCTAAAAAATCCATCTGATTAAGCACAATTGTAATGCTGAAAACAATCTTGAGGTAATTCTGAAGGCATTATCATCGTTCAAATTTACACAAAAATCAAATTAGTTATCTTATGA
>NW_018243516.1:233073-235364 GCF_001263595.1 Phalaenopsis equestris | reverse complement strand
CTCTTCAATTAGCAGATCGTTTAGTTACATATCCTTAGGGACTTATAGAATATGTGTTAGTAAAAGTTGATAAATTTATCTTTCCTATGACTTTCATTATTTTAGATATGGAGGAAGATAAAGAAATTTAAAGAAATACCTATCATTTTAGGGAGACCATTTTTAGCTACTGGAAAAGCTATGATAGATGTTCAAAAAGGAGAATTAATGATAAGAGTTAACGATTAAGAAGTGACTTTTAACATTGCGAAACCTATGAAATACCCTGCTGTTGAAAAAGATAATAAATATTTTTGCATGAAAATTAGTGAACATCTATTGAATGAACATTTTAAAGAACATTTTGAAGAGAAAGAACAATTTGAAGAGAGTGATGAAATTATTTTGGATGAATTAGTAAATGAAGAATTAGATTATGTTCAGGAAAGATTTGAGATACTGGATACTACAAAAAATGCTGCATAAAAAATGCTGATAAGAATCTATTTCCGTCAATTATAAAACAACCTGAACTTGATTTGAAAATATTGCCTAGCCACTTGAATTATGTGTTTCTGGGAGACTTGTCTATATTACCTATTATTATATCTTCAGAATTAAATGATTTACAAGAGTAAAGACTGTTAGATACATTGAAAAGATATAAGAAAGCTTTTGGTTGGACCTTAGCTGATATTAAGGGAATCAGTCCTTCGATCTGTATGCACAAAATTATATTAGATGAACAATATAAACCAAGATTTAATCCACAAAGGAGATTAAATCCAATGATGAAAGAAGTAGTTAAGAAGGAAATTTTGAAATGGTTAGACACTGAAATTATATATCCTATTTCAGATAGTGCATGGGTAAGTCCAATTCATTGTGTTCCTAAGAAAGAAGGAGTGACCGTTGAAACAAAAGAAAATAATGAACTAATACTAATCAGACAAGTTACTGGGTGGCGTATTTGCATTGATTATAGAAAATTAAAGACTGCCACCAGGAAAGATCACTTCCCTTTACCCTTTTTAGACCAAATAGTAGATAGACTTGTTGGGCACAAATATTTTTATTTTTTAGATGGATATACCGGTTATCATCAAATTCCTATTGCTCCTAAGGATCAAGAAAAAACAACATTTACTAGTCCTTTTTGAAACTTTTGCTTTTCGAAGAATGCCTTTTGGATTATGTAATGCACCTGCAACATTTCAGAGATATATGATGTCTATATTTAGTAAGTTAATTGATGATGGATTGAAAGTATTTATGGATGATTTCTCTATATTTGGAACATCATTTGACGCATGCTTAGATTATCTTGAAAAAGTTTTAGAGTTATGTGAAAAAATTAATTTGGTTCTGAATTGGGAGAAATGTCAATTTATGGTTGCAGGAGGAATTATGTTTGGGCATAAAATTTTGGAAGATGGTATGGAAGCAGACCCTGCAAAAATTCTAGATATATCTAAACTAACACCTCCTACTAGTGTAAAAGAGGTTATGAGTTTTCTTGGATATGTTGATTTTTACAGGCATTTTATTAAAGATTTTTCAAAAATTACTAAACCTCTATGCCAACTTCTAGAAAAGGACAAGAAATTTGAATTTACCGAAAGTTGTTTAAATATCTTTAAGTTATTAAAGAACAAATTAATCACAACCCCTATTATAGTTTCACCTAACTGGGAGAAACCATTTGAACTGATGTGTGATGCTAGTGATTATGCTATTGGAGTTGTCCTTCAACAAAGGTATGAAAAGATTTTGAAAGTTATATACTATGCTAGTAAAACTCTTAATGATGCACAAATTAACTATACTGTTACTGAAAAAGAATTACTGGTCATTATGTATGCTTTAGATAAATTTAGATCTTATTTAATTGGAGCTAAATGTGTTGTGCACACTGATCACTTTGCTATTAAATATCTAATGCAAAGAAAGATGCCAAACCAAGGTTAATTAGATGTATAATTTTCATGCAAGAATTTGATCTTGTGGTTATTGATATGAAGGGAACTGATAATCAAATTGCTGATCATTTGTCTAGATTAAAAAATCATGAATTATCTTACACTGAAAATGAAATTACAGACAATTTCCCTGATGAACAACTTTATAATATTAATGAGTGAAAAATACCATGGTATGTTGATATTGTTAACAATATTGTAAGTGATATTTTGCCACCTATGTTGACACTGCAACAACAAAGGAAATTCATTCATGATGCGAAAGCATATTTTTGGGATGAGCCTTATTTATATAAACAATGTAAGGATCTGATTATGAGAAGATGTGTACCT
>NW_018243516.1:227902-232698 GCF_001263595.1 Phalaenopsis equestris | reverse complement strand
ATTTTAGAAATAGATACATTTAGAGATTGGCTAGAAACTCTACTGCCTATCACCCTCAAACCAGTGGGTTAGCTGAAGTTTCTAATAGAGAGATTAAATAAATACTTGAAAAGACTGTAAACCTTAATAGAGTAGATTGGTCCACTAGACTAGAAACCGCATTATAGGCTTACAGGACTACTTATAAAACTCCTATTGGAATGACTCCTTACAGGCTGATTTTCGGAAAGACTTATCACTTACGAGTAGAATTGGAGCATAAAGCATATTGGGCGACTAAAGAATTCAATTATAATTTGAAAGATGCTGGTAAGAAAAGATTGTTACAATTAAATGAATTGGAAGAATTAAAAAATGAATCTTATGATAACAATAGAATTTATAAGGAAAAACTAAAGTTATGGCATGATCGAAAGATTAACCAGAAGAACTTTGAACCAGGACAAGAAGTTTTGCTTTACAATGCTAGGTTGAAGTTATTCCCTAGGAAATTGAAGTCTCGTTGGTTAATACCCTTTACTGTGACTCAAGTTTATACTTACGGAGCTGTTGCAATTGAAGATCAGAAGACTGGAAATAGATTTAAAGTGAATGGACACAGATTAAAATCATATTTTGAGAGTAAAAGACCATATTTTAAAGAGGTTTTAATGATCAGTCAACCTGAATAACACCTGAATAGGTCAGGCTGACGACGTTAAACCAAGTGCTTTGTGGGAGGCAACCCATAATTATCTTTATTTTTATTGCAATTATAGTAGCTTTTATTTGAAATTAACTTTAGTTTGTGGTAGTATTGAGCTCTACTACTCTTATTTACCCTTGAATCATCATAAAATTGGATCCATAAAGAAAAATTTGAACGCATTCAGACCAGAGCAAAAATGTGCAATTTTTGCCATCGGCACCATCAATGTCGTTGACGGCGGGTTTTTCCCGAGAGTCCAGGCAATTAAATATAGAAGGCTCGCTGACGGCGCCCTCAACCCCACCGACCCGCCGAGATGGCAGTTTCTGGAGTTTGAATGGCGGTTTTTGGCAGTTTTTGGGTGGGAGTTACCTCTTTAAACTCCCAAATTTGATTCCTAAAGTCATATTTCCCCCAAAAACAAAGTGAAACTCCACCAATTTCATTCCTATGACATCCAAGTCCCTGATAATCCCAGAATGCAAGTGTTCAATCGGCGAAAGTTTATTAGTGCGGAAGTGCAGCGAATCTTCAACAAGTTACTGACGAAGAAAAGATTGATCAAGGAATGAGGATTCGTAAATCGAGGATTAAATAATCCCTCAACGGCAATTGAAGAGATGATAGTGCGGCGAAGATGGGAAGGGTTGTACTATACTACCGCCGCTGTGGTTGTTCCTGTGGGATGTGCGGCGTACCACACCCGCCGCCGTGGTTGTTCCTGTGGTAAAGGAATTTTATGCAAATTTGCACGAAATTAACCAGGGAGTTATTTATGTACTAGGTTGATGGATCACTTTCACTCCTACACGGATCAATGAATTATAAATGATCGAGAACATTCCTGTCTACCACTATTCTAACTTCGTCCTGATAAGAAACCAGATGAATGAGATTTACCAATATTTAATGGACGAAACTGAAGACTGGGAAATGAGAGAAAACGGGTATGTTAGTTTTTCTGCGACAATTTTAAATCCCATTTCGAAACACTGGCACTTTTTCATTTCTGCGAAACTGTTACCGACAATGAAGATCGGTAAAGTTTCCAAAGAAATTGCTATTCTGAATTACTGCATCCAAAGGGGACTGCCGATCGATATTGGATCAATAATTGTGAAGTTGGTTTTGGGTCTGACCGTTCATGGATCAACTTATAGGCTTGGACACCCTTCCACAATTTTCTCACTTTACAGTTAGTTCCAATGTCCTACAAAAATTGGGAAAAGGTACTTCTACATTGGAAGCCTTTATACCCAACTGAGAGATTCCTAGCTTTTGATAATATCTTTGATTTCTTCGATCATCTAGACTGGAGGATGAAAGAACATTTCTCTCACTCTGGACATATAGAAGATAATTTGATACGGCTGATGAAGAGGATGAAATTGATAGAAGAGGATTTTACTGAAGAATTTCCATACCGACCATTTTACAACCTCTTCGTGCATGTGCAATCAATGGGTGGTCTTGGAGGAGAATCTAGTACTGAATCTGATGAATAGTAGATTTATATTACTACCTGTCTGTTTATGTGTGTAATTTGGTTTAAACTTTGCATTTGCTTTGCTTTAGAATTATGCTTTTAGATCTCTGTATAGTTGAGACTAAGCATAGGATGTTTTGTTTTTAGCATTTTGAGTGTTGTGGCTTGGATTGCGAGGCTGAATTAATATATTGAGGTTGAGAAAATACCAAACTTATGTGTGTTACTTAACGTATATTGTACTCCTTGAAATTTATATATAAATGTGATATTTTGTGTTGTGAAAGTTTATTTGTGATAAGTACATCATTTAATCACTTAAAATTATGTCTATAATGATTAAATGGATGTCATTGAGGCTTGAAATTGATCAAAATTGTAAAAATCTAAAAATTGAACCAAATCAATAGAGCCCGCCGACTGCGCCCTCGGCGCCCTCGGTGCCGCCGACGGTGGATTTTTCCCGAAAGTTATGTTTAATTTTCAATAGAGCGCGCTGACGACGGCGAACGCACCGCCTACGTCGAGCTCGCAAAAAAACACCTTTCACTGTAATTTTAACTAGTCAACTGCCACTATTCATCATCTCCTTCCACCTAAAAACGTAATTTTTGACCTAGGGCTTGAGAGATCTTAGATTTGGGGCGATTTCAAGGCTTTTTGATACCGGATTTGATCATCTCTAGGTAAGAGCTCCACTCCAAACTAGAAATACTTGATTTCACCATGGATTTCTTTCACATTGAGGAGATCCAAAAATTTTGAGAATGTGAAGAAAATATTGGGAAGAAATTCATGGAATTTAGTGTTGAACTCTTAGAATTACTTTTGGAAACCATTATTTGAATATTTGAAGTATATTTTGGAATTTTTCTATGATTGTGATTAGAATGAAATGGCTCCACGACAAAAGAGACGAATTGAGTTCGACGAGTCTCTCTTCGTCAATGCGAGGGCTCAATCAAGATTTACTTCTGTATTTGAAGGAAAGAAGTGTATACAAGATCGAGTTTTTGAAAGTCCGGGAGGAGAAATTGAACGAGTTATTACCGAGCAGAGGTGGGAAAACTTTAGTTACACCACCAACAAGGCTATTGAAAATATTGTGAAGGAATTCTATTCTAACATATTCTATTTTGAAGATGGAATCGTTCAAGTGCGGGGATTCCCTGTTGAATTTAATGTCGTCCGCATTAACACCTTTTACGAAGTCCCAGACTCTTATAGCTGTCATTATGAATCCTTCAGTACTATGGAAGGCCCCCTGAATGATGTGATCAACTTTCTCACTAATGGGAAAGGAATATGGAAGATTAAGCAACGAGAATGGGTAAATTTTCTGCTTCCATGTTGAATGTCACCTCTAAGGCGTGGCACTATTTTATTTCCTCTACTCTATTACCGACTTATCACCGTAGTGAGGTAACTAAAGATAGAGCTATTCTGAATTTTTGTATTCAAAATAATAGAACTATAAATGTTGGGAGAATTATTTTTAAGAATATATTAACTACGGCAAGGAGTGAAACAAGTGGAGTTCTAGAACATCCTGGCCTTATTTATGTACTTTGCCTACTTTCTGGGGTGGAAGCTGAAGGAGATGAGGAATGGGTTCACCTTATGAAACCCAATAGTAAAGCAAATTTGAAAACTTATGAATCCCATGAGAAATGGAGAACTGGAAGCAGGAGTTAAGAAACTTCTACTAGTAGAGATGCCCCCTCTACAAGTTATGACCTTCCACTTTCTAGTTCCCCTACTCTGACTGATTTGATGAATGAGTTGACCTTGCAGCGAAAGAGAAAGGATTGGAGGTCTAGAACGTCGACATGATTACGATAGTGAGTACCTTCAAAGTCATTCAAATTTTGAGATAGCTTATTATGAAGCTCAGACCCGACACTATAGAGGTGAGCCTGATGTTACCTTCCCTGAGTGCCCCCGATATACTCAGTATCAGCCCGATTCACCTACTGATCAAGGAGACGAAGACATTGTTTGGGATTTTGATATCTGATGTAATTGATGTACTTGTACTTTTATTTCTGTGATCTTTTGTAATAGAATTAGATGTTTGTGTGTATTTGAATTTTCATTTTTATTGTTAAGTTGTACTTGGATAATTTTTAATTTTTGTTATAAGTTAGTAGGGTAGTTAAATTTGCATGTGTAGTATAATAGATGCTGAGTAGTATTTTGTGGATTGTAATGTAATGTGATTTTTATTTTTTCAATTTAATTGTAATTGTTTTGTTTAGTATTGTGGCTGTGTTAGGAAATATTGTGTATGTTTAATGTTTTAGTTTGTACTTATTTCAAAATTTCATTACCCAGCAATTTTTCTAATGATTTATATGTGTAGAAAGCTCCTAATGTTACAGACCAGGTGAAGTAGAAATTTTGAAGACTACAGAAATTTCAGAATGATGAAAATGCCTAAAATACTAAGGTATGATTTATATTTAGAGTTTTCTTTCCGCCTTTATCATTTTATACTAAAAAAATTAAGTTTAGAGGAGGGAAGAAAAAGATTAACTATTAGATGTCCTCTATTTAAATATTTTCAAAAATTATTTATATGATTTTATGTAGTGAATTTAATTCAGGTAACTATATTTTGTA
>NW_018243516.1:227150-227641 GCF_001263595.1 Phalaenopsis equestris | reverse complement strand
AGGGAAAGAAAGGTGATGTTCAAAATTATTAAAGGCTATCCAAATATAGTAATCCTCACTTGAAAAAAGAAAAAGAAATGATTGGAAACAATCCCTGAAAAGGAAAAAATATATATAGGATTGAAAGCAATCCAAATGAAAAAGAGAAAAGAAAGAAAGGAAAAAAATATGGAAGTGAGGAGAAGCTTGAGGATATGTCTAATCAAAAATTGGCTTCACTGGAGCTACCTAAAGGAAAACCTAAATACATTCCTGAACTTATATTTATGGATTAGAACTTTTACTAATAGTGTTCCCATGAAATTCCTATCCTTTGGATATTCTAAATGACTTAATATTACAACATATAGTCATTCTTGAAATGAATAGAAGACTAGAACTCTTAAACTTGATGACTAAATAATTTGGTAGCTACAGAATTAATTTAATTACTTGAATGTTTTCCGAAAATCTCACTATGATATTTATCTAAATCAAACTTATTAAATTTA
>NW_018243516.1:226487-227045 GCF_001263595.1 Phalaenopsis equestris | reverse complement strand
TTTCATACCTATTTTATACTATTTTTGATGATATTGCACTTTAAAGAAATGTATTTTTGATATTTTGTTGCAGGAATGATGAATTAGGGTCATTGGAGCAAAAAGATGCAAAAGGAGCGAATTTGGAGCGAAAAGGACCAAAATGTGAAGAATTGAGCTAGGGCACCGACGACGAGCCCAATGGTGCCAACGGTGAGCCCAACGGCGCTGACGGCGAGATTTTACCGAGACTTCAGAATTAATTCACTTAAAAGGCCCAAAAAGGGCCCGCCGACGGCGCCCTCGAGGCCGCCGACAGCGAGATCGGAGGTTATGTCCAACCAGGCTTCGGATGAGGACGAATTTTGGAGGGGTGCTTAGGAACTCTTGGGAAAGCTCATCCACAACTTTAAAAGAATATTTTGGCCAAAAATTGAAGAGAGCCTAGAGGTCCTGGATGTTAGAAAGGTTCCATTACTGTGTAGTAGAGTGTAAAAATTGTGAGGAATTCTTTGAGAGATTGTAAGAGTGGAGGGAAAGTGAGAGATTTCTTCCTCCTTGCTGCTTCGAAGAGGAATT
>NW_018243516.1:223566-226184 GCF_001263595.1 Phalaenopsis equestris | reverse complement strand
GATCTTAATTTACTTTCAATCTGGCCAATTGATTTGTTAAAATATGTTGAGTTTTACAACTAAAGTGAAGATTACATCCAAGATTCAGGGAGGTTAAAGCCCTTGGAAATTGGGTGCAAATAAATAGGGAAATAAAATTATCCGGCGTAGAATTGGATATTTTAGAGTAACGGACTAAAATCTCCAATTTGGTCCTATCGTTTGGGTGCTGAAGTGTAGATGTTAGCCCTCAGGCGAGGAGAACATGGGAGCTCTGAAGTGAGAGCCGGTATCCTCCCAGCCTAGCCGCAGATTCAGTAAACAAGTGTAGGATTAGTTAATGTTCTTTATGCCTAGACCAAAGGGTAAAGAATAGGTATGCTCCTATTTGGCACAATACAAATTAAACTGATTCATTTTATCCATTCACTATAATTTCTTGACAAGGAGAAGGATGCTTTCTTATATATTGAATATCACATTAAAAACCTCATTAGAATAATTAGTTATTTAAGAGTTATTAAGAAAATTACATATTTATTTCAATTTCCTATTAGTGACAGGTAAGCAAATTGAATTTCATCGTTGCAATTAAAGTATTGCTTTTCTAAAATCTTAGTTCGTAATTCTAATATTACTCCCTGTGGGATCGATATCTATGACTCCATTAGAATCTTATATTACTTGAGCAATATATATACTTGTGTTGATAAGTGTGATTTTATAATTATTGAATATTTATTACATCTATCTTTATCGAATATCGAATCTATAACTGTTATTAAGTTTTGGTACAGTTGCTGACGAATTAAATCTTTTAGCAACAGTATTAATTACTTATATTTTTAAGCATATATAAAGTTGCTGTCAAAATTGAGTAAGGACAAACTGTTTAACATTTTCAATAATATTCAAACTAAATATTTCTATGCCAGAAAAGCCAAATCTTTTTGTTGATATTGTAAAAGTGATTATAATGTTTAAATTTTTTAAGGATTCTCTCCTTATTAGAGACCACCATAGGTTCCAGAATAGCAAAAATATTGAATTTATGAACCCTACACATATGTTTAAGTATATTATGGGAGTTAGGGTCCGCAAATCCCCTAGTATTCCATATCATAAGCTTAAACATGATGCCTGAGAGTCGCCCTCCTAGATGATCTAGGTGGGCTACCCGCATGTTCCCTATCAGAATAATAAACTCTCCTTTTATTGATATTATCTATGTTCAGATGTGATAGTTACTGCTTCCATCTAAACTTTTTTTTCTGAGATTTTTGGACCTGCCATTCATTTTTTAAAGCATCAACAACCTCCTGCATATATGTTTCAGGAACATCATAAACCGGAACGGTGTTATCATCAAAAGGACCCGTATCAGTAGAATGGATTGGTGAGGAAGGGGAAACATTTATATTAATATGATCATGCAAACCAACAGGATTAGACTTAGGAGAGTGAAGACCATCTTGCAAAGAAGCAGATGGGGTATCACTCACACTAATAGGCACATGAGTTGTATGATTAGAAATTTTAATATCAGTATGTTGCTCAGGAGTAGGGTCTACATGACTGGGGTCCACGGGTTGTAACTCAATTTGGTGAGAGGTAAGTGTTATAGGTTCATTGGGGCCCTCGGCTTGTAACTCAACTTGGGAAGAAGTAATCAGTATAGGTTCAGATTATGACACAGAGGTAATATTATTACGAACAATTTTCAAGTAGGGATTTAAACGATAGGAGTGTGAAGAAGAGTGACCAAACATGTGGCAATGCGTGCAATAGTATGGATGTCCCTCAATTTCCACAGGTTGCCAGTACCCACGATACTGGGAACCTATCCAAATTTCATCACATAAAGGTTGTGTGATATCACGCTCGACAAGAACTCTGGCTTTAAAGAGTCTGATGAAAGAAAATGTGGCACTATCCATTTTTAAAGGCTTCCAATAACCAACAAAAAGCGAAAAAAGCAGTTCATAATTAAAAATATGAATTCTTAAGCCTGGAAAACGTATCCAAACGGGTAAGTGGGAGGTTCGCATTTAGGATCAAAATCCACAGTCCACTTAAGCACTTTCATTTGCCTATCTTCAGTACGTAAAAAAATGTTTTTCAAAATTACGAGTATAATCCTCATTATTCGAAAGCTGGATGAGGATATGACTACCATCCAAAAGACCGACCTTCCAACAACCCTTCAGTTTCAAATTATTGAATTCCTTCCTGATAGTTTCAAGCTTTGGATGACCATAAACTTTACCCACAAGTGCAAGGCTACAGAAAGAAGCTAAAATATTTGACTCAATATCCGTAATATATAACGCAAGTTTCCCATTTTTCCTTCCTAATTGCTTAACGAAAGTGTAATCCCCTCCTGAAATCAGAGTATCCTGGAAAGCTTGAGGGAAATGGAAACCTGAAGTAACATTTGAATCAACACCAGCAGCCACCGCAACGGCGAAGCCGCGATCGAAAAGCATCCCAAGAACACGAGTAAAAAAAAAACCAAAAGAAAGAGTTCATGAAAAGGAGAGATCTCACCAGTGGCCGGAGAGGAGCAGAATCCCCATTTTTTCCAAAGCAAACCCTAGCCCCCTAAACCCTATATATATATGTATATACATATATATATA
>NW_018243516.1:211016-211442 GCF_001263595.1 Phalaenopsis equestris | reverse complement strand
TATATATATATCTGTGTGCGTGTCTTTCCTTATCTCCCTGATATCTACTTTAAGCCAAGCCAGATGATGGGGTGTTTTTGTTGTTTTTTTTGTATTTGGGTGTATTGGGACTTTATCTGGGAGTTTTTATTGGTGTTATTCGTCATGTTATAGTCGTGGGTTTTGAGTTTGGTCGCTGCTTTGGGTGTATTGGGAGTTTCTGCGGGTGTTATTCGTGATGTTTTCTTCGTGTTATTGACGTGGTCTTGAGGTCGGGAGTTGTTTGGGTGTATTGGGATTTAGGGCCTGTTTGGGGCAGCTTATAAGTGCGGGCGGCGTTTTGAAAACGCCGCCTCACTGTTTGGTTTCCATTTATCGATGAATTATTGAAAAATGCATTTTGTAAATTGTAAAAGACGCGGACCGCGGGCTGACCCCCGCGGTCCG